>NC_052518.1:11868648-11901600 GCF_014356525.2 Nilaparvata lugens
ATATTATCAAAATTGAAAGCAAAGGATATTCATCATGGAAATTTCAATTGAAAGAAAGATGGCGCCAGTAATTTTTAGATTTCAGATCACGCTTTTTCAGCCATGGAAAATCGACTTGCAGCCAAGATTGAATTAATGTTTGAACAAAAAAAAAATATATAAATAATCTCGAGCACTTTTCTCTAGGCTAGACCTATGTCAAGGAATCGTTTGTCTCACATTTACGAGGCTTTATTCATAAATTTAATTAATTAATTAATCGTTTTCCGTAACTTTAAACCCTCCTGCAACACTGTTTGAACTGATGTATCTATGGTTGTATTTCATGAATTTTGTTGGTTCAGCTTTTTAGAAATAAGTATCTTTATATTATGTGATACGATTGTGTTTCATGTATTGTATGTTGTTTCAGGTTCTCATAGATAACTTTCTCAAATTTTTATGATTGTGTTCCATGTTTTACGTTGTTATGTATTGGAATGTATTACAATTTTATTTGTATGTATTTATGTATGTTCTATTCCTATTTTATTCATAACGTTGTTGCAGCTTTTCAGCTACCCGAGTATAAGTCCAGTGAGTGCGATGTCGGGAGTGATCAGTCCAACCAACCTGAGTCTATTTTCGTCGCCGGTCTCAGTGAGTTCTCCTCGGATGTCGTCTCGGCCCGGACCCCCTCCCAGCATCCCGATCTCCCGTTGGACCCCCCCTGGACCCTCAGGACCCCCCACTGGACCCACTTCGGGCGCTTTCATTAGTCTTGACGAAGATTATATGATGACTCCACTGATCTCTGGGACTAACCCCGATTCGAATAACGGATTGATAGATGATGGTAAGATCATACAGAGTTTATCTCATAGCTTTAGAAAACTTGTATTCGAACGTTGAAACAAATTTCAATTATAATGGTTTGAAAAATATAGGTGATTGGATTAATCGTATGGCTTGAAACACGAACTGGAGGCTCAATGTTACTGTACAAGGGTAATTTTTTTCAACCTGCGATTGGCCATAAATGAAAGACGAAGAATGTATATAAAATAATAATATTCCCACTTAAAGTTACTTACATTCATGATAATTCTTTAGCATAATTTGTGTAGGCATTTGTAGTACCAGTGGACCAGCCTACCAAAACTCTCTACATTAATTCTGCCGCCAAATGAGTTAAAGTGGAGTATGTCGTTTTTTGGAACCTCGTATGACGTTTTTTATTGGAACTCCTCGTTAGTTTGAAACCTCTGCCTTCAAAGTCATGCCCTAAGTTTTGGGAAGGGTTACTAGTGGCAAAGTTAAGTTTGTGAGTGATTGAGATTATTCCATTTGATTTGCCGAAGAAGCCGATCAATAATAATAAATAATCAATAATAATCAATACATCAATAATAATAATTATTGTTTATCTGGCCGCACAAATCACATAGCGTTAGGTGAGGATAATTAGCTGTGAAAATCACCCCCTACCTTTTGTCTGATCGGAAGTTGAACTTTATTATACAATATAGTGAGGTCCATGTTATAATGGTAGTGTACGATTGACAATACTGTTGCTGTCCTTTTTTATCATACAACAAAACAGATAGCGCTATCTCTCTCTAGCATTGCAATGTTGTCAGTTTGCCAGAATATTTTATTTTTACTTTTGACAGTGACTGTACAAAAGTAAACAATTCATTATCAGTCTCCATTTTTTTTTGTTCATTCTATCGAAATAACTTGAATACACAAGTCGTATAATTGATTTAAAATGTATTTTTGAAACAATGAAATAATTTTTAGACATTACCGTATAAACACAAATTAAAATACCTGAAATGACATTTTAAAAGTTGATAACTAACCATCCTAGACTTCTTCCATGCTTCAGTTAGCCTACACGTATAGGTTAGACCTACTCGTACCGGTATAAATAATATTGAAAGGTTATTTCAGAATTATTTTCATTTAAATTACTCATTTCAAATAGGATTTCTATTTTTCTATTATTTTTGAAAGAAATTGGAATAGAATACCCACCAAATAGCTTAATTTCTGTTGTTTTGAAATTCATATTGTTGTATCACAGCTTTTTAAATTAGCTGCCATTCCAGGTTTGAATAAAAATAAAAATCTGATCTCAGTTATGAAAGCGAATTTCCGAATCATAGTATGGAAAAAAATTCTTGATAAATTAGACATTAAAATGATTATTTTATCAAAGAAATGATAATTATTATTATTAGATCAAATTTGATGGGATGAATTGAGTAACAGCTGTGTACACTCAGTGGCAAAATGGAGAGATTTGGCAACATTTTTCTCCTATCTTTCTTCACTGACATTATAACGTGGACCTCACTATAGTATTGAGTGTCTAGATTGTAACTTAGGATACTTGAAATTAAATTTTGAATCTGAGAAATGAGAACTAAAACTAATATATATAGCTTCAAACTAAGTATACAATAGATGGGCCACATTCTCAATAAAAGCTCAAACGGACTTCAATCAGCTGATAATATAAACTTGAATTAAAGAAAGGTTATTTTAAACTTTCTGTTGTTGTATACATTTCAACTTATATTCAACTTCATCCAATCCTGGACAATGTTGAACTGCTTTTGAGTATAAGGGTCTGAATCAAATTGAACTAAATTAATCAAGAAGATTATTTTCGTTTAGAAATAACCTTATCAATAAGTTAATTGAAATAAATCACTGAAAATGTCACTCACGTTTGTGACAAAATTTAAAAATTGAACAATCATGGAGAACATGAACATCTCATCTTCATCAAAAAAACAATTTTTCCATTTTGATTCGTTCACATAACTGAGCTATGACAAAGATTTCCATCATAAGGATTTAAAGCAAATTAATTGTTTTAATTGCAGATGACGGCCGCATTAGCTTATTGCTTGTGTGTGGTAGATAAAATGAGTGCATGGGGTAATCGATGAGATGAACAATTAATTTTTTGATAAATAGATACGGTGAAAATGAAGATACTATTCGTTGGAATTATTATTATTTTGATTGAAGGCGTAAGTAGGCAACCCGCTTAACACTTGTAGAACAAAGAGAAAATACGGGAAGGTTGTGAGTGCGAGACAGAAAGAATAGTGAAAGCAATGATTAAGTATGGGTGCCGCTTTCAATGTCACTTCAACTTCAAGGTCATGTTGAAAGTAACGGATTTCAAAGTGGTTGCAAATATGATCTTCACAAGGGACTCCATTCATTATTATTTTGAATTATTTCTCAGGCTTCAAATTCAATTACCATTCTCAAAATTACAAACGTAACATAAAATGCTTGTAGAATTTGATCTAATTAATGACTGCAGCTAATTAACAGAAATGGAGTAGGTACTGACCCTGATCCCTTTTTTTAGGCATAAATCAATAAATTCATACGGCTGTCAAGAAATGTAGAAGGAATACGTTAGAAGAATATCAAGTGCCAGTACTTCTCTTCTCTAATATTCTAAAATTATAACTTGATGACTGTTTTCGATTGATTCTTGTTATTGTATATAAAGGCTACTACTAATTATCATAATTTACTATGAAGTACATCATTCATGAAGTTTATCATTCCTATATACCTATTGTTAATTACTGTAATTACTATTACTACCCAAATTACTGTACCTCCTTTCATACCTGTTCTTATTTATTAGTGTTATTGATTCACCTTCCAAGGGATACTTGATAGTTATTCAATTTGATAAAGCAATACTTCACCAATAATTTTTCTATACAGGATGGGTGAAAAGTCCGAGAACGGCTTCATATCTCATACACAATAGTTATTTGTATATCTAGAGTGAAAAGTACGACTTTTTCTCCCTGAGGGAAAAAGTTTGAAGCCCGAGGCGAAGCCGAGGGCAACAATTTTCCTGAGGGAGAAAAAGTATTTTTCGCTCGTGATGTACACAACATTTTTCCTCCATCTACATTTTTTTATAGAAACTGCAAATTAAATCATTCTAATAACTTACGTATTGGTGACAATGTTTCCTAACAACATAACCTAAAAACTAAAACCTAAAAACCGGTCTTCTGATAGGCACTGCTGATTGCGCTATCTATCGGCCAAAGTTGTAACAATCATATCAGCTGAGCTACCATAATGGCTGACTCCAGATCACGCGGTTCAGATTTGAATTGCAGAATGCAGATCAAAAATATTTGTTGGCTGGTATTTTGAATAGAATAAAATATTTTAAAAATTGTATAAATTTTATCGTCTACCAATATTAAGAATATAATATCATACAAACATATATTTCATGAGTTGATCAAATTACTGGTTGTGGTATTGAATTCAGTTGACTCAATGACAGACACCTCTATTACGCTTTCTCATCTGAGCTTAGACCTTCTAACCTATTACCATGTAAGTTTTTTAAATAGAGATGCTTCCCATGTTATTTAAATGGAGTCACTTTTACTCCCTAGGGAGTTTTTCTGTTTTTTACTACCTAGAGCGAAAAAGTGACACTTTAGTATTATGTTTCAGGGAGTAAAGTAAGTACTTTAGACAGTAGGTGGAGGAAAAGGTTATTTGACGGTGGGTGTGATTGGGGATCCTACTCAAATTGGAAATACTACTTTACTATGACTTCAAAAATCTGTTCCGCCATATTGAATGCAACTTTATATTTTTAAATAGGAAGATGGTCATATGATACATGATTTTGATATGAAATTATAAGAAAAAATGAATGGTGAAAAACGCATATCGATATCTCAAACCGTTTAGATGATATTCACATTATTAATCAATACTATTCAAAGCACAAAGGAGAGAAAAAAGTCCGAGAACAGCTTCATATCTCATACAAAAAGGTAATATGATGGTGGGTGTGATCGAGGATCCTACTCAAATTGAAAAAACTACCTTTACTATGACTTAAAAAATATGGTCCACCATCTTGGATCCGCCATATTGAATGCGACATTATTTTTTTAAATAGGAAGGTGGTCATGATTTTGATACGAAATTTCAAGAAAAAATGAATGGCGAAAACTGCATATCGATATCTCAAACCGTTCAGAAGATATTCACATTATTAATCAATATCATGCTTATCAGAAATGAAATACATGAGTGGTATTGATTAATAATGTGGATATCTTCCGAACGGTTTGAGATATCGATATGCGGTTTTCACCATTGATTTTTTCTTGAAATTTCGTATCGAAATCATGTATCGCATGACCACCTTCCTATTTGAAAAAATGAAGTTGCATTCAATATGGCGGACCAGATTTTTGAAGTCATAGTAAAGTAGTATTTTCAATTTGAGTAGGATCCCCAATCACACCCACCGTCAAATTACCTTTGTGTATGAGATATGAAGCCGTTCTCGGACTTTTCACCTACTCTGTACAATTGAGTTTGAAAATTATTTTGACTCTGAATTATTTGTGTTTTAGAACGCTACTTCAACACAGTTGTGGAGACGAGCGAACCAATGGACACCGGTCCAGGGGGAGCCAATGGCAACAGTGGTCCTCAGAGTCCCCCTCCTCGCACCCCATCCGGATGCACCCCCTCTCCCCCAAAGTCACAGTCATCGTAAGCTCTTTACCGAATGAGAGTGTCTCCAACATGAGACGATAGCTATTACTTTGCTCAATTGTTAAGATAGTTGAAAAATTGAGAATCAGGGCTTCGTTTGGTTTTTTTTTGTCATCGAATGAACAATGGACAATGTGATGGTAGTGAGGGTTCTTTCTGTAACGTAAAGGAACCCGATTGAGCCTTGATTGATTTTGTATGTCCTTTTTTCTATGAGAACGATTGCTGAATGGCATGTCATATGACAGTTGGAATCAAAATGCCGATTAGGCATGATATTTATTATGATATCCCTATATCTTTGCTCTTACATTCTCGGAAAGAGCTCTGAAGTTTCCACTTACCATCCTAGATAAAATAGGATCCGAAAGAGTTTTAACTGATTTAACGATTGAATGGTTTGGAAAAGTACGATCAAAATTGTTGTAGAAGAGAGAGTTTCATGTCAATTTTGAACTCGCACCGTTCATAAACATATTTTAAGTGTATCATCATATTATTCTTTACTCACTTCATTTATATCATAATTTCCATTCATAATTGATTGAAGATTAGTTCTGAGACAACAAAATAATTATGTATGTTGAAAGTCCAATTTTATACTTGACTATTTCGAGTGCTAAAGCTCCTGAGTACTTAGAATAAGCAATCCGATATGTGATTATTAAAAGTTCTTCATCATGATTGTGAATTCATTGACAATACAATAATGGATTTTCATTTTTCTCCACCATACAATGATTAAGTAAAAATTACCAGCTGCAGCTCACCATCAGAGATGATTGACAGTTTAATCATAATTGAATTTGAATATATTGTGAATATCAACTTCAAATGAAGTGAATCGAAGTCGAACATTTTCTCTATGACAATTCAAGATATTATTTTCTAATGTTGGCTACACTTAACTTGAATTGGTTCATTATTGGTTTAGTTGGTTTATCGGTTTTATATTGGTTTAGTTGGCTAAATTAACCTTATTGGTTTATTAACTTTGTGAGTTGTCCTTACGTTACGTGAAAACCTACACTTTATTGATTAATTCCATTACACTGCTCAACGTGGTGCGTGATTTAATTAGGTTCATCTGTTGCTGTAATGTTCAATCTATTACGAACTTGATGTATGGCATGCCATAGTAATCGTTCCTGCCAAACAATAAGTCAACGCTACTAGAATATTTTATTCTTTTCAGAATAAAGAGCTATTGTTGAGAATTTTATGTTTAAAATTGTGGCTTCGTGAATGAAACGGAGACCACAAGTAGGTAGTCTTAGATCGAAAAGATTTATTGATTCTCATATTGTTCATAAGAATTTTTCTCTTAGTTTTACACTAAGACACTTAGTCATTGATGAGTGCTGTTTGAAGTAATATTTTTAGCTAACCAGAATGTGATAAGTTTCTAGTTCGATTTCTTGTACTATTTAGGTTTCCAGAATTTATGAGGTTTGGTGCCACTTTTCTATAAATAAAATATTAATAATAATAATATAATTATCACGATTGTACATACATTTATATTATGTGTTTTGTTAGATTTAATTTTTTTAGTTGAAATAACAGATGTAGAATAATCTCATTGACAAAACCTCGGCAAATCCAATTAGTTAATGTGTTATGATTTTGCCGGGATTTGAACTTTGAGTAACATGTTTTTTCTAGGAATTCCTTTCATTGGCCCTACAATATCAATTATGGTTCATTTTAGTTTCAGCATGATCCCTCTTTAGAGGAATATATTTTGTTACCAAAGAGATACCGGTAGAGATTTAAAAATAAAGTGTCAATAAAATTTGAATAGATGTGTGAGAAAATCTAAAACAATGCCATAACAGTTTTTATCATTCGACAAACCTTTTTATCAGATCATTCTTAATATTCTATCAGAGTTAAGTGAAGTTAAAATGCAATACACATTTCAAACCAGACTATTTGCAGCTGATGTAGTTGGCTAAATGATTATCATTGATTTTTAGAGTTAACTGAGAATCAAAATTTTGTAAACGAGTTGGAATAATTTTGATTTGTTATAGAATTTGTATTTGAAATCTGTTATGTTTCCTAGTCAAATTGCCTTTATTGTTATTATATATTTTCTCGTTCAATTTGATATAAATCTTCAATTTTTCAAAGTCATGTTCAATTTTATTAGAGTTGTGTTGTGAAAATTAATTCATTATTGTATCTTGTTGAGAACTATATATAAATAGTATTTACATTTACATAAAGTGTTCATTTGTTAATTGGTTAATGTTAAATTTGTGTGGTAGGATATGGTGAAGTGAAATACTGGTATGAGGAAATGTCTCTATTCAGATATTCCATTGAATAGTTATCACAATGATCATCATTGAGGATAATCAATGATTATCACGGTATTTACCAATAAAAATTTAAATTTTTTCTTTACTGATCATAGGAAATCAATGTTACATCGCTAAGATCTTTCAGGACGTACTTTAGTACTTCCAATTAGAGATTTTATCCCTCATACCTAATTTCTACTGATTTTTATGGACCATTTCAGGCTTAGTTATCATAATTGAGAACTGCAATGAGAAGATCAGTATAGATAAAAAGGAATTCTCAACTCCCTCAAAAAAAATCCAGTCACTTCATCAAAATTTTGCCATAAAAGGTAGAAATAAAAATCGTTTTTCAATATTCCTAGGCTATTTTTTATATTTTAGCGGATTTTAAAGCTCTTAAACCGAGGAAAATATTCAACAATGAGCATTTTAATAATTCTATTTTCATCGTTATTCAAAATAATCATTTTAGAAAGAAAGGTTTCCATTTACTTGGTATATTCCTTATGTATTATAACGGATTTGAGAATTGGCACTTTAATTTCAGATATTGAAGTCAATTCTAGTGATGGGTACTTGAAACCGTGCCAAACATTGTTTTTCTGTAATAGTTTATTATCTTGAAATCATTTTCAATTTCATAGCATAAATATCTAGCTAGTAGGAAATCATTATTCTGGATACAAAAGTGTCTTAGACTCTAAGCTGTTGGAGAAGTTCATAAAATTATAATTATTCTGATAATGATTTGAATGTACTGCTCTCTATTGTTTTCGATCAAGTTTCAAGCAGGCTATGCATCTTAGTTATATCTGCAAGATAAGTTTTTTATACCTGAATTATATTTACAAGTTATGTATAATATATAATTATATATTCCTTCACAACAGTTGTACAATTTGATGTTCATTGATTCTATATTATGTTTCAATTTTTAATTTGAATATCTAAACGAATTCTGATATGTTCTTTGTTTGTTATTGCAGAGAAATTTGAAGTAAAACAATTAAAATGGACGACTGTCAACTATTATTTTAACAATGTCTGCTAGCATTAACACTAAAAACCCATGTGTATGAATGTGTGGTGGTTGAAAATTTATTTTTTTATTTTGATGTAGACTTTTGTGAAATCATATTAATTATAAATTTGTACTATGAATCTCAGAGTTAATTTATCAACTTCTACAACGGCTCAAGAAGTGGTAAAATCCAATCTTTTTAGATGAATTCAGTTTAATTATCCACCATCTTCTATGTCCATGAAATTTGAGGAGAGATCAGTTCAGTAAATTACAGTAATATAAGCTGGAACAGTATTAGGCAGAAAATTCCTAATTCATTTCAATAAATATTTGAATTGCGCAGCAGGTTTTATCATAAGCAACCTCTGCAACCTACTATTCAAAAAATGAGTGTAAAATTCAAACGGTTATTTTTTGAAGTTAGTAGAGATTAAATTTTTCAGAATGTGCTTGGATTTGATAATAATTTTATTATTATTTCCAAGAAATTTTACTAATAGATTATGTCTTGTATCAATATGAAGTACCGTACCAGTTCGGGAGGTTCTTCAATTCCAATTTATTGCTTTTTATTCATTATTATAGGAATTCTTGATAGTTTTTTATCGAATAAACTAGCACCCATTTTCAAGACACAATATTTTTCGGAAAATTATGCCATTTTCGAGTGTCAAATTGAACTGTTTCTCCTCTATTATCAAACAGTTATTAATAGTTTCTAGAAACAAAACTTCATGTTATACCAATACTCAACTGATCATAATATTGAATAGGTAAGGTACTTTACTATATTATATACAACTTTTGTTTCATAGGCCTACATGCGTTTTAACTCTGATGAGCACTAAAATTAATTCCTATTCGACTTCTAAATTATATGGAAGAAGTGAAATTCATTTTTCCTTGAATTTTCCATTGTTAAATCTGCTTTGCTTTTCTAAATTCCATAAATCTACTACCGGGTTCTAAAATAATGTCTAATTCCTTTTATTATTATTATGCTCACTCTTCTAACAACATGATTTTTCTCTCCATTATCTTTTATTTCAATATAACACCGACCAGAACTATTCAAATTATACTATTATACAACTAATAGAAATGAGTTGAAAACTGTTTGTATTCTCCAATTTGCCAAACTAACATAGAACATAGAAAAATGCATGTATTCCAGTCAATAAAACCGTAAAAAGAAGATATCATAAGTACTAACTTGTCTTAAGTTATTAACATAAGTTGGTATTATAATACTATTGCCTACAAGCAACTTATGCTATCTTTTTTCTATGATACAAAACATGATAAAATTCTCTTATAAATAATTATTATAAATATTTAACGATACTTAATATTTTTGTTGCAAACCAGTTCTGAAATTCAATATTGCAATATTACAGTAGCAATTCTACACAGATAACTGGACATTTTACTAAAATATCAGTTGAATTATTTGAAATATAACTTAATAGTTCATCTATTGTTGAATCTCAGCATCTAGCTAGTGATAGACTATTATCGATAAGTTGCTCCTCCATTGTAAAGAAGCAATTTTCTATTTTAAGAAAGGCTCAATAAATAATGTATAGTTCACTATATTATTCGATGAATAAATAATCAATGAATGAATTTGTATGAGTGCAAGCATATGAATGATTGATATAGAAAGTAGTGATTATTATAAATTGAGAGGCGCTTTTCATATTACTGTTGAGTTTACGAATTAACTATCATATTCAAGAATTATTCCATAAATATTTGTCAAGTTCATGACCCAGATTTTCTCATTAAACTTTTCTTTGGGGTTTAGCCTTCAAGAGTAAAAATACCATACAATATCTAGTTTTTATAAAAACTTTAGGAATGAATGTGACATGTAATTTTTTAAAAGTAATATGTACTTAGTACAGGCCTATTTGACTTGTCAATGATCTTCATACACATTGAAGAAATCTTTCAACCCGATTCAACTTTGTTTTGTATTCTATCCATAAAAATATTTCATTAATCACTCATTTTATTTTATTATATATTATCATATTATATTATATTACATTTTATTATATTATATTATATCATATTATCCTGACTGAGTAGTAATGACTTTCAAATACCTACTTCGGATTTCCGCAACATAATGTTGTACAACAAACTATCTGTAACGCACAATGATATCAAGAGGAAATCTCAACCTTTCGCAGGAGAAGCGATTGAATTGAAATCACATTTCACTCTCATAAAGAACTAGTAAAGGATAGCTTAAAAACTTGCTCACAGTCTAATAATCTTATTTTTCATGATCCGAAACGGTAATAAGTGATAGAAATGGGAATCCGACTTCCCTGTTCAAATAATCGGATCATAAATTAATTAATCATCTGATAATTTGATCCAATCATTTAAAATTAATATTTCTGTTGATCCATGCATTTCCATCGTGAAAGATCATAATGCTAGGTATAGAAAAAAACATGAATAGGATATCACATTTTGACGGTATTATAAATTCATTAACCATAAATAATAAATTACTCTGGAAGAATTTGTAGCAGATGGAAATACAGAGTGGACCACTAGAAACGAACGGTTTTGAATCGTGCAGTACTCGTCGGCTGGTGAGGGGTGGGGGGACGCGCGCTCAAGGTCACTCAACTTCCCACCACCCACTTACTGTGATTCAGCCACTGTGGACGAAATCATCGCGTATTTGGATATGCCAAACGTTTATAAAAAGTAGAGAATCAGTAATTGAAACTCAATTCAAGCTCAATAACATTATTGAAATTCGATAGCTTTTGAAACAAATCGAGATGGATCTTTCACATTGAAATCTAATTTATAAAAATATGGTCCAGTTAACGCATAATAATGGACATGAGTGGAATATAGCTTTTTATCAGTATAGTGTATATTCATGAATAATAAATAACTCTGATATAACAGGTACTTTCAATACAGCAATTGATAGTAGTGACAGATCTGTAGCTAATAATTTAAAACATCAATACATACATGCAATAAATCAAATAAATCAACATCAAATAAGCCATGCCATGCATTCAAATAATTTATAATTCCATACATTTAATATAAAATAAATATTGTTATCATCCTCCTAAAAAATGTACGTATCTTTTGAAGGGTTTCCGAAGTAGTTAGTTGATTCTTTCATGATGGAGTTGTAGAATCAAAAGTTATATTCTATACAGATGAATTAGCAATTTTTAGAACTTAAGTTGATGAGGAGATTTTTTGTCATTTTAAATATTACTTTCGAAGTTGATTATTTTATTATTTTTACCAAGGTCCCGTATTGGCTGCTCATGTCATTGAAGCTGGACATGAAGTCGAATAATTTGAATAATAATACCGTATTATTATTCAAATTACTTGGTTGATTTTAGTAATGTTGAACACACTTTTTTATATAGTGAATGGTGCTTATTGATGATATCTTATAATACTTATTGAAGCTGTAGATGATAAATGCAAGTGATAATAAAGTATTGCAGTAATTAGTCAATTAAGTCATGCCAAAGTAAAGCAATCTTCATTTGTGAATTTTAGAGCCAATTTTGACAAAGTTGCCTTATTGTAGAGATAATTTTCATCGTAGAAAGTAGTAATATTCGCTTACAGAGTATTTTGCTTTTGTTTTTGAAGTTCAGTTAAAGGGTCATGGAGATTTATGAACGTTTCAATTGCTAACATGTATGAATAAGACTTACTTAGTTGTTTGTCATATATATTGGCAAATATACCTGTAGTGCCTGATGAATTATGGTACTGGCCTGGCATAAAGATATGATACGAGTAGTGTAGTTGAGCATTTGATGTTAAATTGATACAGCACAGTTTACTGAGTGATAAATATTAAAAATCAAAATATTACCCATGTGAAACATCTTGTAAAGAAACGCAACACCTTATGTATAGTTAGAATCCAGTTCACAGTAATTTTTTGTGGTCAATTATAGATCTTCAGTATGAAAATTTACAGATTATCACTATCCTGTTTGTACGGCTGTATAATAGTTGGATTCAGTGGTCTAATATTCTCTTCAATCTTATCACGAAACTCAATTTTAAATCCAGGAATAAATCAATACATTTTTCTTCTTCTCTTGTTCTTGAAGATTTCCCAAAGAATTTCTTCACCGAAAGAGTGGAAACTTATCCTTAGATAGCATTCATGGTATCATCTGAAACTGAAACCCTTTAAAGTAGATTTTTCTAAATGTGGTAAGATACGTTGATCAATTCAATGAGAAGAAAAGAACTTGTTTTATACAGATCGTTCTAATGAGAAACTTAAAATTCAAACTCTGTAGCTGCAGTTGACTGTGCTGTACCAAAGGTCAAGTGATTAGAGTTTGAAAAAGTCTTGAATTTGCTTTGTAATGAGGATAAGGAGTAGTATTTAGTATGAAAGAGTAGATGCTAGTGAAAATAAGAAAATGCTGGTTTAAGAATGTAATTTCATATTAAACAAGTTGTCATTACTAAAAACATACGTAATAAGCCATTGTTATATACTATTCAAGTGAATGAAATTCTTGTTGATAGATGATAATAATATTACCTGACAAGTGTTATAGATTAGTATTATAGTCAACGCAGTAGACTAGTAATAATTAACTGAAACAAGAATTCATGAAGTACCACGGTGCTAATGTACTAATATGAGATACATTCTCAGCTCTTTCTGAATTTTGTATAATAAAGTACGGTACATATATTTCGTGAAAAAAGGCTTTCTCAGTAACCAATGAACCGTTCATCATTATGTGGAAGAATGATAGAGTTGAGTTCCTACTCAAAAGTCTCACAATTTCGTTGTTAAATTTTATCAACTTGTCTTATTTTATTCAAATCATTTGTGTATGCTTCTCTTTTTCCTGGCAAATTTTTGAGTTTTTCAACTCTCAGTTTCAGTATGTATTACTAGAGGTAGTTCTATTCTCATCCTCTTTACTTCAATTAATTTTTTTATTTCGGGGATAAGATGGAACATCTTGTAACAGTAGCATTGTTCACAATCATTTTTGATAAATTAAATGACATATTCTCATAATTTTCCTGAAAATTTGCTACTCCCGCAGCGTTTTCACCGTCATTCACTTGTATTTGCATAAATTTATCAATATTGTACCATACTATTGCATTCATCATAGATTTATTGATCTATCAATCTCTATGTTTATTTATTCAGAATGAAATTGCTATTCTATCATGTTTGATATTCTTCATGTAAAGACACTTAAATTCCTGTTCATTAGAATAAATTCTAATCATATTAACCCAGATTTTTTCGCTGATACTAGAAATGTAGGTGATCATTTCAAAATTATTATTCTTAATATATTGTCAAACTCTACTCAGCAATAATAGCTACTAAGAAGCTAGTAATGGAATAAATAAGATGAAATTGTTATCCCCAAAACAGCTGAAGTAATATGTTGATCAGCAACATTGTATTTTTATATTATGATGTAATTTATATAATCGATCTGCCTATTGGAAGGCTATTAACTAGTACTGTATCAATGAAAATATTTTTAGATCTTATTTGAAAGAATTACCATCAAATTATTCATCTAAAAATATGAGTCAACTTAATAATGGAGAAGCAATAATTTTAGAAATGAGATGATGTGTTTATATAAAAAAATAGTAATTATAATTATAATAAGTCTTAAAATAGCTTATGGAAGGAATAGGATGGTTCTCAGTCAATATGAATTTTATTATGTACGTATCTCAATACTTATTATAACGGTAATCATATTATTACGGTATGAAATTGGGAATCGATCACGCACTTCGAATCACGTGATTTGTCCACGTCATCTAGTGAATGGAAGCTAGAAAGTATAATTATTATATTATTAAAAATTCATAATTTAACAAAAATATTTATTTGTTGGCATTGACTTGATATCCTCCAAGAACCATGATTATTAATGATCTTGTATCTAATAGTCTATGCTTATTAATTTTGAAATTATACATAATGTTAAAATTATCGATAAAATACTTTTTTACTTGTACAATATTCATTTTGATACATAAAAACATTGTATGAAGGATAAAAATGAACAATGACATGTTTTATTTGGGAGAAATTAATTCTTGGAATCTAGGAAATAAGTCATCGACGCATTTTCTGAAATGTTACAGCCTATCTATAAATTTGCAAAACATTAAAATCATACTCCAATGACATTATTGTGTTTCATTTCAAACTTTTCATCTCCTTACAAGCAATTATTTGGTGGAATTTCACAATTTTCACAATGCATAACTGCAAAAAATAGTTACTATTCGACTAGATCCTCTAAGTCCACTAAAAACTCCGATTAGAGTTTCCAATGCACACAATATATTTTTCCACTTTGATACAGTGATGAAGTCATTTATTTGAATCAATGAATCATTATTTTACAGTATCTGATGATCTCTATCATGAATAACATTCCCGCAAAGTATGAATGACCAACATGTACTCTGAATTGCTATGATGATTTAGGGGTCTATTCCATGGAGATTATATGTGATGATCCTCTATTATTATTATCATTATTTTGAAGGGACGGATTCAAGGATCCAAAGGTTCAAAGAACTCCACACGTCAACCGAAGCTTATTGTGTTCCCAAGTAGTATGTTATACTCTATCCAAATCGGCATGAGCTCTGAAGGATTAGGCCGACCCTCCTACTACTCACACACACAAGCGCAGTCTCCTTTCGTGTGTGTGAGTAAAGGGACGGTCTGTCTACCTGTATACTACGTAGTATACATAGTATATCAATGGCGCAGGTAGGCCGGGCGTGTGTGCCTGCGCGTGGGGGAGCGAGGTGAGCTTAATCTTTCAGCGCTAATGGCAGTATGGACAGAATATAGTTAGGCGAACCAATACCTGTATCCTTTACAAGAACCAGGAGTTTTTCCCTGTGCTAACATCCCATTCATCACCTGGTTGCTTGTGGCAATCCAGTGTGATATGCTTGGCAGCCTCTTCAGACTGATTGGTCCTCGTGACCTACGTGAGTCGCACTCCTGGCCTTCTTTGAAGGTCCATCCGCTGAGGAAGGGTTCGCCAAGCTGCTTCTAGGGCGCCTGGCTACCTAACTCAGCAGCCTCTTGACCCACATTTGTGCCTGGAGTTTCACCCATCTCTGGTCTCTTGGGTTTTTCCTTCTTGACCCTCCGAAACTTAGCAGGGTCAAAAGCCTCACCTCTTGTTATGCCAGGATGGCCGTTCTTCTTTGAGCAGTAGTTTGAGAAGCTCATCCTCCCTGTTCAGTTGGGATGATGTGATTGAGCTTACATCATACATATCATGATCAGTAGGAGCCTTCACAATGTTGATAGCCTCTACATAAGAGTAGAGAGAAAAGGGGCATTTTGGGACAACCTTGACCTTGTTTACCTGGCATATTAGGAAGAAGGAAAAGGGTTTTGGAAAGGGGGTCCCTTTTAGTCGCCTCCTACGACAAGCAGGGATACTGTGGGTGTATTCTGGTTTTCAAAAAATTCTTGAGTACGATGTTCGACTCAAAGCTCCCCCAACCCACAGGGGGCATGATTCTCTATACAGAAAAAATGCTACCTCAGACCAGACTAGACAACTGTCAGTTTATTCAACCAATGCTGATATTTTTTAGTGAATCTCACTTCAGATTATAATCTCGATAATTTTATTAAATTCAGGAATGGGCCACATTGAGAGAGATCTGCGATTCCATGGGTTTCTATAATGTCTATCCAGTATCTGTATTTTTATAGTTATAGAATCCAGAGATATCTAGAAAATCTGAAGAATCTATAGATATGAATATAAACAATAAATAATATGTATATGAAAACTCATGGGATCGTAGATCGTAGATCGCTCACATGTGGCTGGACCCTTCTATTCCTTTCAACCTACATCCCAGTAAAACCGCCCCAAATCCATTTTTCATTGTGATTCGATAAAAACTATCAATAACGCAAGAGAAAGTTCATTTAGAAAATTCATAAAGAAATTACTGCAAAATCCGTTCCAGAGAGACACGCATCAAATGATTACTGAACTTGTCAGCCAATTGTGATTTTTTCAAGTGATTGTCGTTTTTGATGATGATTGGATGAATAAATGAGAACCATTTCCGGTTTCACCACTTGGATTATCATATTTGAAACTTTCAGTTGAGTGGTTGTTTGAAGTTTTGAGAGATTAAGTGACAGATGGGACAAATTCGACCAAACTTCACCACGCTGGCAAACAAATGAATAAGTCATTGGCCACTTTCATTTGAATGAAGGGTCATCAGCCTTTGTCAGCGGTCGTCCTCTTTAGAAGCGTGATGTTAGGCTAGGACTAGCGAGACCGAATTAATCTGTTGTTTAAATATGCATGACACCAGAATCTTTCTACTACGTAACTCCTCTTCCTATACGAACTTTACAAAAGTTGACATGATAGAAAGCTAGCTGAATACTACAGTAACCCAATTGATCACATCCCATACCACTGTGTGTGGAGAGATTGACTTTCAGGGTGGTTGGAAAGAAACAGAGTTTTTGGTGCGGGTGCGAGAGGGACAGAGGGAGAGACTAAGTATGCGTGTGTTGGTGTTACTAAAGAAGAAGCGGAATGAGGTTCGAAATTCATAGATATAATGTGTGCTGGAGTGAAATATAATAGGCTAGAGAGGTTCCAAACATATAGGTATAGAGTTATCAGGAGGGTGAGGAAAGGAAGAAGACTTACAGAGGGTTTGGGGTAGAGCAAATTAGCGGAGAGGGGTTGAAAGTATATAGCTAAAAGGAGTTTAATGGTGTAAGAACGGGCAGGGGTTTGTGAATACATAGGTATATATATGGTAGTGCAAGAGGATTAGGTTTGGGAGTCATATATATGGGGTATGATAATATATATATTTGGTAGTGCAAGTGGAAAGGGTTTGGAAGTTATATATATGGGATTGGTGTGGGGAGCGGAAAGGGTTCAAAAATATAGGCTAAAGAGTCTGTGACAGTGCAAGAGTGAGAAAGGTCTGGCTTATATAGATATAAGGTACATGTTATGGGGGTGGTGGTGGTACTACGCCACCCTCTGCAATGAACAGAGCCGTGGATCAATGCACATTGTGGCATTTGGAGTACGCGCATGCGCAGTTCATTTGCACATTTGGTCCGGACGAGGTCGGTAGGTCGGTCTGTCGGCCTCCGCGTCACCAAATCCCATTCATTCGTCTCCTTCGAGCGTCAGTCGCTCATCCCGTCAATCACGGTCATTACCCCACATTTCCTCCTCACAATCAGGCCCATGCTATCGAGGCCTTTCACGTCTCCAAAGACCAAATACGTGCCTAGAAAGGCCATCCTGAATTCTGGCTTCACATCTCCCTAATAAACTTTTGAAAAAAACCTGCAACTCAATGATAACATTGTTGGGGAACATCAGAAATTGAGAGGCTTATCAATAATATTTTTCTCATTCCACTTGATTGAGAAAAGGCACAACAGGCTTATGCCAATACTGTCTCACTATCTCAAACTAACTTACTGGAAAATTCCTTATTTTGACGATATTATTTTTAAAGAATAGAACAATCTTGGGAGAATATCATCTTCAACAATAATCATTCTACTCAAAATGGAGGGAAGATATAACATTCTCATGCTAAAAGGCATCCCTCTCCTCATTTGTTGGTCATGATTCATGAATCATCAAACTCACTTTCATGAAGATCTGAAACTCAACGATATGATTGTCAAAAGACAGAACAAGTTTGGATGTTTGGAGACTTCAACTACCGTATTATTCTACTCCATATTGAAAAAAGACTCAATGGTTGGTTCTATTCTACAAACAATCCCTCTTCCTATTGTTTTTCTCTCATCTTCAAACTTTCTCTCTGGAAAAAGCTACTTGAACTTGACAACTATTACAATACATTCCAAGACGCAAATTATCAACGATGAATAATAATTTTCTACTGAGAAAAAATATACATGAATGTACTGTTCAAGATGATTTCTTCATCTATTTCAAACGATGATTCATATTCCGAATATGTAATTTCACTCTTCGATACCTTCATGCAATTTTCCATTTGAATTTGAGAAGCAATTTGACAACCTACAGACTGGAGCGCTTTAAAGTTTGGAAACACGTAAACTCATTGTGAACAGTCCGATTATTACCTTATCCAATCCATACGACAGTCTTCCAAGTGGAAATATAATCATCACGTTTCTTTAGTATTTAGTAGTAATTTTTTATCTGAATCCTGATATGAGAGATCAGTAAAGGGTATTTTGGTTTGTACAGCCCCCGGTTTAGGAGCACCGAGTTCAGTAGGTACTCTAGTATCGTCTAAGCTATTAACAAGAAGTAGGTTAGACAAGCTAATTGTTATCAATCATACAGTGGATACTTTTTTATCAATAGATTGATGTGCTCAGATGTAATCCATTTCAAAATCTACAAAGATCACTTTTATGATGTATACAGATCGAATTGATGGTATGTTGACAAGATTGACCCAACTGTAAGGCTAATTCTGTCATTCTTGAAATCAACACTCCATGACAAACCGTTGAATCAGGGACCCACCTGTAATTCACTCTGTTCATGTTCTATGTTGCACTTGGTATTATTATCATTTTTTTAAGGGACAGATTCACGGACCCAAAGGTTTAAATAACCCCACACGACAACCGAAGCTTATTGTGTTCCCAAGTAGTAAGTTAGTTAGGCAAACCAATACCTGTGCCCTTTACAAGAGCCAGGAGTTTTCCCTATGCTAACATCCCATTCATCACCTGGTTGCTTGTCGCAATCCAATGTGATATGCTTGGCAGTCTTTTCAGAGTGATTGATCCTCGTGACCTACGTGAGATCCACTCCTGGCCTTTTTGTGAGTCCTTCCGTCGAAGGAGAGGACGCCGAACTGCATCTAGGGCGCCCGGCGCCCGGTCATCCTCGACTCAGCCTCTTGACCCACATTTGTACCTGGAGATCACCCATCACTGGTCTTTTGGGTTTTTTCTTTTTGCCCCTCCAAAACTTTACAGGGTCGAAAGCCTCACCTCTTACAAGAAGATTTGCCTGAATGGCCGCCCTTCTTCGAGCAGTGGTGAGTTTTGGTCTCTGCACCCACAAACTCGTAACCTACGTGAGTTCCACTACTGGCTTTTTTGTAGGTCCTTCCGCTGAGGGAGGGGTCGTCAAATTGCTTCTAGGGCACCTGGCCACCCTCGACTTATCCTCTTGACCTACATTTGTGCCTGGAGTTTCATCCATCTCTGGTCTCTTGGGTTTTTTCGCTCCTCCGAAACCTTTCAGTGTCAAAAGCCTCACCCAAGAAGTTTTGCATAAATGGCTGTCCTTGCTTGAACAGTGGTCTGAGCAGCTCATCCTTCCTCTCCAGTTAGAATGATGTGATTAAGCTTACATCATCTTATGTCTTGAACAGTAGAAGCCTTTTTAATATTGATAGCCTCTACATAAGAGTGCAACGGAATATGCTGTGTTCCTGAAGCACCCATTTCAGGCAACTTCTGGATTTGCCTTGGGGTTTGGTTTGTTCATGTGGTTCCCACGAACAGCTAGGGAAGTGGAGTCAACCCAGACAGAGCTCCGCATGTCCAGTCAAGGCAAAATACTACACATGGATCCTGGTATCTGCAGGCACCGTAAGAGATACCATATAAAAGTACCATCCATCAGCACGGTCCACCTTGGGTTGACCTAAAGAAAAGGTAAGAATATGGCCAAGGAAGGCCGACAGATAGAAAAAGAAATAAAGAATGGCATAAAGATAAGTCAATGGAGAAAGTGCCATTCTAGAAATGAAAAGTTCCAAAGCATATTATGGAGAAGAAGGGTTTTGGGAAGAAGGGCTTTGGAAAGGGGGTCCCTTTTAGTCGCCTCCTACGACAAGCAGGGATACTGTGGGTACAATTCTACTACCCCTACCACACTGGGGGAATCATATTGAATAATTATCACAAGTGAATTATATCAATATGAATCTATTTCATAGTGCAAATAGAGAAGTTTGCTATGTATATACATATAAACATTGGAATTTTCATTCTTAAAATTTTCAGTTATTTAAAAATGACTGAAAATAACTTAGATGTTAGAAACTCCGTGAAGAATTATTTAATTGAACGTTAATTTTGAAATTGAAATAGCTGATAGAAGCATTCGTTTATCATGCCTAATTAGTTTTTTTAGAAAAAATACTTATTTACTTCTTTATGGAATCAATTTTTTTTACGAAAAAGGAGTTTTTCACCAAATTGCTGGCTAAATTCATTGAATCTTTCGATTTCCTACAGATTTGCCAACAATTAGCCAGCTAATTTCATGATTGATGGCAAATCTGTAGGAAATCGCAAGATTCAATGAATTTGACTTACATTTCTGTATCTAACGTGTTTCATCAACTTGAATTGGGAATAAATTATAGGTGATGTCTCCCCTGCGCGGAGGGTGAGACTGAATACAGCGACAAATTAACGGAAGTTCTCCGCTGAAGACGGAGATGACAGCACTATCGAATCAGTCTTGCTTGGGGGAGACTAAATTTGACACAAATTTTTATCGACAAACCGTATTAACAAATAATCAACTTCGTTGCATTTTAATGGTGTTTTGAATAACTGTTTAGATAGTGTTTTTAGTCTGTATTCATGCTATTATGATCATTTTTATCAAGCAGCCTCAAAATCAAATCTAACTTAATTCGTATCTCGTAACTTCAATCGATAAAATGTGGTAGTTGGAATAGCTTATACTGATTGAAGCTTTGTGATCCCATAGATTCGAATAATTATCTTTTAAATAGTACTTTTGTGTAAGTAGAAGAAAACATTCTCTGCGTTGAATTATGTATTGAAAATGTTATTTATATCATACATAGTCGAAAGATCTTGATAAATAGGACAGTGCATCATCAACCTTGGAAAGTGATGCATTTGTTCGAACGCTCCAATTCTGTAATACTGATCTAATACTAATAGTCTTGAGTGGATTTAAATTGAAGATTAAATGTGGTCATAAAATGTACAAATTCAAAATTTCTACAAATTTCGGATATAGGAAGAAAGGCATCTGTTTGAACTGTTCCCATACTGTAATACTGATCTATTACTTATACAATACAATACAAAACAATACAATATAATACAGTACAATAAATATGCATCTAATACTAATTTTGATCCTTAAATTTGAAAGATTTTTTTTCGCCATACAATATTCAAATTCTAATACAATTTTCAAAATACTATATATCTATAGAATATAAATAAGTATTACTAGACTTGAAATAATATTTATTTTTCTGCTTAACAAGAAACGAGAAAATGATCAATAAAAGTCATAAGAATAACATGTATAAGGAATGCAGTGATATTTAAGTTTCATGTCATCTTAATAGTTGTTTATTGAATCTGAGAATCAATCATATGCAAATTACATAAATGAGATAAAAATCATGGAAAGTGACATATATAACATCCTAAACATCCTAAATATTGTAGAAAGTGACAGAGACTTGCACAAACATGATCAATATAAATAAATTTGTGAATTTGACACTGTTATATCGGAACGATCGAAAGAAAGACGATCGAATAAATATAATAGAATGTCATGAAAAGTTGACTCTTTTTACATGAGCATGATTCTATTCACATGAGCAATTCCATTAAGACTTACATGAGGGAATATATTCTCCCAATGCATTTTAGAATAATATCACAAAGAAAAGATGAAATATTTCAATCGAGTATTGCGCAGAACACTGATCGAGAAAAGCAAGGGAAATTGTCTACTTTAGTATTTCCATGACATTTCACGAAAACCGAGTTTTCTGAAATACGTCGGAAAGTAATCACGGGAAAGTTAGCCTTTTTAATGTGTTTCCCTCTTGACTGAGTTTTCTTCGCGAGAAGAGGAAGAGAGGAAGGAGGAAAATACTTTGTGTACCAACGGATGATGGAAATCATTTTGTCAGAACGCTTTCACTTTGAAAATAAGAAACATGTACCTTGGGAATATCACGAAGAGCTGAATCAGTCAGTAAACTAATTCCCTCTCAGTGTCACCACCGTTTTTCCTCTAACCGTACAACGACCCTCTTATTTCATAACACCGTACTCAGAGTTTTTCACAGTCAACTTCTGATATATTTACTTTCACATGGTCCAAGAGTTACATATGTTTTATTCTTTATCCAAGCACAGCCTTATTACTTTCGAATACATGAAGAAATACCAACGTTAACTGAATTTTTGTCGATACCTTTTCATGTTATTATACGGTGCTCGATATTTTCTTTCCAATTCGATGCTCCGTCTATCATCAATCGAATTCCGAATAATAGCCAGACTCCGTTTCTATCATTAATCCTAAAAGTCTTAGTGATCTTGGAGAATTCCGTCGACGCTCATGAATTCTCACTTTATTTGTCTATGCAGAGCTTTCTTATTTTTTTTTTACTCATTTCTAGAAATAGAATGGATGTACATCGAGTATGGATGATAGAGTTCGAGCGGAGATATAGATAATATGTTTGGAACTTCAAATAATTTGTATTTATTTTCCGGCAACACAATGAAAACAAGAACTGGGAGGATCAATGGTAATGTAAATGTGGTTGATCCTTGAAATAATCCAATCCATTCAAATCATGGGAGGGGAACTTCTGTAACTGAAGTGATAAATAGCTAATTTCACTTTTTACCATAGCTAGTCATTTCAGCATTTTTCAAAGATTAAATAATTAAGAGGTCTACAAATATCTCAAGTGTGAGGCACAAGAAACATGAAATTTTTCCTTTATCACCCGAAATTTTCTCAGCGGGTTTAACTCCATTTTGACTATATTTTTCCAATTTTCACTGGATAATAGAAGTTCTTGGGAAAAATGCTTGTGAGTAGTCTATATATGTGGATGAGTTTCCACATATTTCTGTTCATTTAAATTAGGTCTACAAAACTATTATTGCTGATCAGAGGAAAGCGTGTTTGATTGCACAGCTGATAGAACAGAGTAGAGAGTTAAAATGCTTTGTTAACTCGAAAGATTGCGATACTATAGGTATTGGATTGGTCATTTCTACTACACTCTGTTCATTATGTAGAAAAATGTTGGAAGGAAAGAATTCACCGATAGTTTTACGTGTTAAATATATCGGATTCTCAAGGGTGCTCACAGTGAATTCTATGCCAGACTGTCATCAGAAGAGTATCATACTTCACATACCACAAAGTTCAAAGATGCTTGCTTCATCATGAAGTTTTGGAGTGAGCATCAATTTTATTACTAACATCTTTCTTCAAAGATGATGTAGCTTCAACACCGAGGAAAATACGTTGAGATATTGTGACGTTAGATTCACTCAAAACTGTCAGCATTCCTCATTAATATCATCAATACTTCTCATTGAACCAATGCTGAAGTGAATCTCACTATGGAAATTTGATGTTGTCAAGTTCTCCGGAGTATAGGGTGCATTATAGGTTCATTACTTAGTGCGAGAACGCGAAGTTACACTCACAATTTTTCAGTCATGTGAATGATTATAATAGTTGTTCGGGAAATAATATTGCCTACCGCACCCTATAAGTGTGTTATTATGGAAGTAGATTGTAAAAGTATGTGAAGTTTGTGCAAGGTTACTGTTAAAAGTATGTTTCTGTATGATTCTATGAAGTCCAGCAATTGAACTTTTCTTATTTTATAAGGTAGTTCCATTGAAGAAAGTTACATGATACACATCATATTAACACCATATAAATCTACATTCGACATGATAATTAAATTAATAATTAAGTTTTTAAGATTATACAGAATAAATAGTATAAAAATACAGGGTGTCTGATAAGTCACTCTCTATTTTTATACAGCTATAATTTCTTTTTTATGAACCAATTTTGTAAGAACTACATTTGTTAGATAGAGCACTCCTTGCGGTTGTGTTTAACACCAATCTTCATTTGTTTTAGTTTAGGAATGCACAACCTCAAGAAGTGCTCTATCTAACAAATGTAGTTCAAACACAATTGGTTCAAAAAAAAAGAAATTATAGCTGTATAAAAATAGGGAGTGACTTATCAGACACTCTGTAGTATAAGTAGCTGAAAAACGCAACTTATCACAGATGACTTGCTGTAAGTTCAACGTATTGTTGTAAATGTGCTTTCGTAATTATTGACACTTTATTCATTAAAAGTTTACATCGTACAAGATAGAAATAAAAATACAACATCATCTTCTAACATCTCTTATAAAACTCTTCTTAAAACTCTAACTAGTTATTTACTTGTAAACGTTCGTTGCTAAAACAGTCACTTTGGCAACCGTGCTCACAAGATAGTATCTATGTAGGGCTAGCCTACATCAGTATGATACCTTCAAGTGTGAATTTTGGATAACTATCTTACTTGATGTTAACATTACACACAAATTTGAATACCAAGGTTGACAAACAGAAAACAGTAGAAACTAGAAAAAGCTCTTTTGTAGCCGTAAAATCAAGCTTTGTTTCAATGATGAGCTCTTCATACTCTTACCTGCTTTCTCTCGAATGAATGTCTCTTTCTTGTCGCCAGAATCCTCAAGCTCCATCAGATTCGATCAACCATACTTGCAGCGTGTATGAGCATGGTCGATCGAATCTGCATAAACTTAAGGATGCTCTACTCTTGTAGGCTGCAATCCCAAGGCTTTGTTCCGATGATGAGCTCTCCATACACTTTCACCCGCTTCCTCTTGAAAGGCTGTCTCTCTCTTGGTGATTGCGTCCCCAAGTTCTAGCATATTGGTGGAGACAACAATGTGCATGTGTCGTTTCCACCAATCTGCATGAACTTAAAAACGCTCTCCTCTTGTAGGCTGCAATCCCAAGGCTTTGTTCCGATGATGAGCTTTCCATACACTTTCACCCGCTCCCTCTTGAAAGGCTGTCTCTATCCTGGCAAACCTCTAATTAGTATGGAGAATGATTAAAATACACTTTCAATTGTTCATTATCCAACTGGAAAGATATCACTGTCTGTCTCATTACTATGACTTGACCATCTGATAATAACACTGGTATTCAGGAATTTTTAACCTAATTTCAAATAGATTCATCATTACACACTCAGGATTACATTGAAATGAAATTCACTATTATTACTTCGAGTTAGACACTATTCAACATTACATTATCTCACAACCAAGAATCAACATTCTTATGAGTCTAACTTCACTCATTATATTTCTACCGATCATTCCCACACAAGTATTAAGTCGTATTTAATTATCTCCCCAGGGTAAGTTACAAGTTCAGAAAACTACTAGGGGCAGCAGGAAATATAAGGAAGAAAAATTCAATACCAGAAACAATAAAAAACAGTATGATATACTTGTAGCTGAATAATTTCTATTGTAATTATTATTTAACGAAAATCCTAAATAAATGCTGTAAATCACCCCGAAGACTTCTGCTACTGCAGACATTGACAACAGGGTTAACAGCTAGATGGAAATTCGATGAGAACTACTATCCAAAAATTATTTGCCAGCCGGGAATCGAACCCGGTACCTCCCAATTGCTAGTCAGGAATGCTTACCCTTACACCAAACTGACAATCTCTGGACAGCATCGCTCATTTTATACGAAGCCATAGCGGCCAACCAGTTTACAAATGGAATTAAATAGAGAATGAATTATTCAAATGCTAATTAATATATAATTTTTAATTAACGAAAATCCTAAATAAATGCTGTAAATCACCCCGAAGACTTCTGCTACTGCAGACATTGACAACAGGGTTAACAGCTAGATGGTTTTTCGTTGAATAATAATTATATATTAATTAGCATTTGAATAAATGCATTCTCTATTTAATTCCATCTGTAAACTGGTTGGCCGCTATGGCTTCGTATAAAATGAGCGCTGCTGTCCAGAGATTGTCAGTTTGGTGTAAGGGTAAGCATTCCTGACTAGCAATTGGGAGGTACCGGGTTCGATTCCTGGGCTGGCAAATAATTTTTGGATAGTAGTCCATCGGATTTGGATCGAATTTCCATCAAGCTGTTAACCCTGTTGTCAATGTCTGCAGTAGCAGAAGTCTTCGGGGTGATTTACAGCATTTATTTAGGATTTTCGTTAAATAATAATGATATATTAATTATCATTTGAATAAATGCATTCTCTATTTAATTCCATCTGTAAAATTTCTATTGTCCACAACAGAACATATTTTTACAAAATTACGGACTTCAAAACAATTGGACATAGAATGATATATTCTCCACAAAACTCATAATATTCTCCAGACGAAAACACTTCTGAAAATGTCAGTGACAGAATAGCTTTAAGCTTTCATGTTATCAGGTTATTGAATAGGTATTATCTACAAAATTGAGAGCTCTGAATCTGTGAATACTTTTTTTTTAATTTTTTTCGTGTTTTGTATCATTTCAGTATTATCTGACAATCGTGTTTCGGTCACAATATGTGCTTGACCGAATGACACTCTTTTTTAGGTATTTTACACGACGTGTAGTCACTTAGTTGACTGAGACTGAAAACTCAGAACTCTAGAAACCAAATCCATTTCAACTGATTCGTTATTCGCAATTTTGCTGTGCGGTATAAAAGGTTTCATTAGCATAATTTTTAAGCTATTTTACTCTCCATGAGTGCTTGCTGCCTGTTATCACCAGAGGAGTTGGAATTTCGAAATGAGATTCACATACTGACAGGTACACTAGTAAGATATAGCACCAGTCTTATTGTAAAGGCATACTGACAGTAAAAGTAATAAATCTCACAGTAGAGCATTATATGACTCTCCATGATGCAGAAACTTCGACATCTATTTTGGAAGACAGGTGTCAGTAATTATTGATAAGGAATGGTCGATCCATCTATGGGTAACTGCAATCAATGATGGATACTGAAACACCATATTGGATATTCAAATTGATTGACTATTGGACATAGTTATGCAATAAGGAACCTAATATTAAGGTGGTGTTAATGTTGAAGAGTGTTTTGGAAGTCCATCCCAGCCTACAAGAAATCACCATGAAGTTTTTAATTCCTGGACACAGCTTCCTCCCTAATGACAGCGATTTTGGGGACATTGAGTGTGCTCTGAAGATGCAACAAAGACTATACACTCCTGATGATTATATCAGTGTGATGAAGCAGGCGAGGAAAAGAAATCCACTGATTATTTTATCAAGAGAATTAACCCAAAAGATGATTTCAAATCTACAGCTGATCTAGAAGAAAATATTGTGAATAGGAAAGAAGATGTTGAACATAAAAAAATCAACTGGTTAAGAATGAAACAGATTAGGATAAAAACAGAGGAACCACATAAACTATTTGTTTCAGAGAGCTACAATGATGAATTTCTTGAAATTAATTTGAAAAAACGAAGATCAGGACGGCCTCCTAGTATGGTGTCTCTATTGAAACCTCTTTGGCCAGAGGGAAAGCCAATATCTCCAGAAAAATTGAAAGATATTAGATCTTACCTACATTTAATATAAAATGACTGCAAAATATTCTACAAAAATTTATTTTCTGATGAAAGAGTGCAAGATGATATAGACGGTTTCGATGGAGCACTGGATTTTATGTAGAGACTGAATGACTTATAGGTAGTTTTTTATTTTGTGTCCAGATAAGTTGGGAATAACTGTTGTATATCAAGGAAACTTCTTAAATTTGTTTTTATTAATCATTTAACAATTTTATATAAGTTACCCGTAGTTCAAAACAACAATGATAATAATAAGTTTTTTATTCTTACCCTTTCTGGTTTCTTATTGTGCATGTGACATTTAATACAGATAACATTGAGCAATACGGAACTAATGACCATTTTCAAGCCATAATATGCCATATATGCATAATTTCTATATTTCAACAATTATTATTGAAAATATAAAATATTTTTTATTGAATGTGACAATGGTGAAGCATGTGTGATGCCACAGTAATTTATAATACGGAGCTTTGTGAAAGACACTGTACTGAAAAACATTGTGTTTGTAGTTGGTTCCTTGTTGCATAACTACGTCCTATTGTTCTTATTCATTTTGTGTTTCTTCTATTTGTATAGTGTACTAAGACTTTGTAAATTCTCTCAAAAAAGGAGTATGTAATGAATATCTAAGCATTCCAATTGAATCAGTTGACTCAGCTGCAACATTTCAAATGTACTCAAATGACTGGTTGAATAAAATCGGTATTATACCAAAACACATGAAATGCGAATCATGAACGTACGAACTGTTTGTAAGTAGTGAAAAGTTACTCTTCAAAGGTTAAGATTATTTAGCTGTATGGTTACATTTCATTTTCACTCATATTGGAATGGATATCATTGAGCATGATGACTTATGGATTCTGGGACATGAATGGACAAATGTCGGGGAAAGTTGAGTGGAAAATTTCAAACTAGCGTCAATTATCAAAATCTTTGAAACACTCAAAAACCCTTCTGCCAAGCTAAAAGTCATGGTCGATTTAATTAAAATTCCACAATTCTCATGGATCGCGCTTTCAAAGGGTCAAAGGTTTGTCCTTGACCTGAGAACAGTGTATCAGAGCATGATGCAGGTTTTCAGTTTTTTCCGGTACTCTCTGTCGGTGTAAACGTGTGTAGACTAATTAAATTGGATACGTGGAGAGCTTTGATGTGTCCATCGAACCAGAGGTAGCTCTGTCTGCCTACTTCCCGTCATCAAAACAATCACTTTCATTGCAGCATGGTTTGCTGCCTATCACTCGTTACTAATTTGCTTGGAGGTCACTTGAAAAAATAGCTATGCTGCATACTCCAACTCGGATAACCTTTCATCATTTTTCAAAAACATTCGACTCTCAAATCTAGAATTATTTTCCCATCTGACACTTGAAATGATTCTGGGGTTGTTGCCGTAAGCTACTTAAAACTGTAATCTGCTTTAGTTGGATGGGGAGCATTCATGTATTTGATAAGTAAGTAATGCTGACAGTTGAAAGTGAATATCAATGTAGTAGGCCTATTCTAGCCGTTAATTTCCATCTGTGTGTTTCCAGGATCATGCTATGGGAACGACACTATTTGAATCGATGTAAAATATGACATTGAAAAATAAAAATGTAACATCATGAAAAGTATTAATATTTCAAAAAAATCAATAGGGAGAAGGGAATATCATCTATATCAATCCATTCATAATCATCGAAAGTTTATGAAGAGATTATTATTCATGTTTAAGTTCACTCGTGTCAATTGAGGAAAATATGTTATCTTCTCCCACAAAGCCTCAATAATATTCTAACTAGAAAAAACTTCCACAAAATGAATTTTGGTTAAATGTTCTAGATTTTCAGTCACTTGACTAACATAGCACGTCTTTCTCGGTAACTGTGCATACTGAATGTAAATTAATCTTGAACGTTCAATATTCATTAGTGTGAAGAAAGTTTTAAAAACACATCATGACTGTTTATCGTTCAACCTGAAATATATTACAGCCTGTTTTATCATTATGGTGAACCATCTAAGAATGACACTGGTATTCTGGAATTTGAGTCCTCATTCCAATTAGAATAATCATCACACACACACAAGATTACATCAAAATTAACATTACGAACACATCAACATAAACACTGTTACACAACCAAAAATGAAAATGTTATGAGTCTCACTTTACTCATGATATTTCTACTGATCACGCAAACACAAGTCATATTAATTATCTCCTCAGAGTAAGTTGCAAGTGCAAACGTTCGGTATAACGATTCGGGACGGCAGGAAATATTAAAAAACTCAATACTCGAAAAAATAATAGGCAGAATGGGATATAACTATATGGGAAAATTTTCACAACAAGATTTCAAACGTCGAAAATATTGAACACTGAATGATATAATTATTCTTCACAAAGCACATGATATTTTCAGGCTCTAGTTGAAAACATTTCGGTAAGGTCAACGTGACATGACTGAATAGTGAGTGTTAACATTTCATGTTATGTCAGGTTATTGAATATTGAATGTCGGATATGTGCTGGACAGTATGACATAGAAAGCCCTAGAAACCTATTTCATTTCAACAAATACGCTGTTTGCATCTTGTATCGAGTGGGCTACTCTAATTATAAAACAAACGATATATGAACAACACAATATTGAGAAAATTATTTTGATATAAGAAATTTAGTTGTATTTGATCTATGGGAAGCCTCTCTGATCGCAGGTATTATAATGATTGTGCTACCCTCTTTTATACAGAGAGTTCTAAAAAAGGTGCCCATAAGTCAAGGTGTGTTTTCTCACATCAAAAGAAGAAAAAAAGGTTCATATCAACATAGGCCCGAAAATGCTTCGTTTCCAAGTTATTGTTTCGTTATTTTTGAAGAGACGGATTCGAGAATCCAAAGGTTCAAAGAACCCCACACGTCAACCGGAGCTTATTGTTTTCCCAAGTACATTAGTTCGGCAAACCAATGCCTTTGTCCCTTACAAGATCAAGGAGTTTTTCCTTATACTAACACCTTATTCATCACCTGGTTGCTTGCAGCCAAACAGAGCTCTTCACCTTTCCCCTAGTCTCTCGCAATCCAGTGTGATATGCTATCAGGCAGTTTCTTCAGACTGATTGATCCTTGTTACCTAGGTGACATTTCCACTCCTGGCCTTCTTTGTAGGTCCTTCCGTTGAGAAAGGGGTCACCAAATTGCCTCTGGGGCTCCTGGCCAATCTCGACTCAGCCTCCTGGCCTACATTTGTGCCTGGAGTTTCATCCATCACTGGCCTCTTGGGTTTTTTATTTTTGACCCTCCAAAACTTTGCAGGGTAAAAAGCCTCACCTCTCCCAAGAAGTTCTGCCTGAATGGCCACTCTTCCTTGAGCAGTGATGAGGTTTGGTTTCTCCACCCGCAAACTCGTGACCTACGTGAATTCCACTTCTGGTCTTTCATGTAGGTCCTCCCACTGAGGGAGGAGTTGCCAAACTACCTCTAGGGCGCCCGGCGACTGGCCGCCCTAGACTCAGTCTCTTGATCTACATTTGTGACTGGAGTTTCACCCATCTCTGGTATCTTGGGTTTTTCTTTTTGTCCCTCCAAAAAACTTTGCAGGGTCAAAAGACTCACCTCTCCCAAGAAGTTTTGCATGAATGGCCGCCCTTCTTTGAGCAGTGATGAGGTTAGTCTCCCCACCCGCAAACTGTTCAGTTGCTCAATTGCATCCTCAGGCATTACAGCAGATTATTGTTTTCTTGAACTTCTGAGAAGCTCATCCTCCCTTTCCAGTTGGGATGGCGTGATTGAGCTCAAGTCATCCATGTCGTGATCAGTGGAAGCCTTCTCAATGTTGGTAGCCTCCACATAAGAGTGCAATGGAACCTCATATGTTCCTGAAGTACCCATTCAGATTGAAGAACCTGCCCTGATGGGACAGATCCCGATGGGTTTGAAGGCAAGGCAACTTCTAGAGTTGCCTTGAGGTTTTGTTTGTTCATGTGGCTCCCACGAACAGCTAGGGAAGTGGGGTCAACTCTGACAGAGCCCCGTATGTCCAGGCAAGGCTAAATTCTACAGGAGGGCGCCTGGTATCCTACAGGCAGCGTTAGAAACCCATATCCAAATCACCTCTAGGGTTGACCTAAGAAGAAGTGAGAATATGGCCAAGGGAGGCTAATAGATAGAAAAGAAAGAAAGAATGGCACAAAGATAAGTCAATGGAAAAAATGCCATTCTAGAAATGAAAAGTTCCAAAGCATATTAGGAAGGAGGAGAAGGGTTTTGGAAGAAGGGCTTGGATAGGGGGTCCCTTTTAGTCGCCTCCTACGACAAGCAGGGATACTGTGGGTGTATTCTGGTGCTCATCAGAAGCTCCCCCGACCACAGGGGGCTACTAGGTCTGAATTTCAGTTCCTTGCTGAAACTAAGCCTTACAGGTATTTGCTTATAGTTTCGCGTATTTCGTCACATATCTTGAAAATTACAGTATTTCAGTCGTAAACTGTTTCA
>NC_052518.1:11901700-12039200 GCF_014356525.2 Nilaparvata lugens
CAAAATCGTTGGAGCCGTTTTCGAGATAATCGCGAAAACTCCTGTTTTTGACAACAATTCCGCCATTTCAGCCGCCATCTTGAATCGCATTTGATCGAAATTGTTCGTGTCGGATCATTATATTGTAAGGACCTTACGTTCCAAATTTAAAGTCATTCCGCTAATTGGGAGAAGAGATATCGTGTACACAGACGCACATACACTCATATATACACACACACACACACCACACACACAACACACACACACACACACACACACACACACACACACACACACACACAACACACACACACACACACCACACACACACACACACACACACACACCACACACACACACACACACACACACACACACACACACACACACACACACACACACACCACACACACACACACACACACACCACACACACACCACACCACACACACACACACACACACACACACACACAACACACACACACACACACACACACCACACACCACACACACACACACACACACAACACACACACACACACACACACACTGGACTCAGGGGACCTTGAAACATATAGAAATTTAGAATTTGGGGTACCTTAATTTTTTCGGAAAGCAATACTTTCCTTACCTATGGTAATAGGGCAAGGAAAGTAAAAATCGCTGTATTCCACTTTCAAAACATGTTTAATTGATTGGAAACACGTTAAAAGACATTTCATCTACAAGGAGTTTTTTTATTCTAAACGTACTTATGCATCAACGTCCTTTAATTTTCTTATTGATATTTATAGGGCAGATACATGTGAACTGAGCAACATAACTTAGGCAGTTCAAAATGGTCTATTGGAGACGGTGTAGTGGTTAAACAAACAAGTGAGAAATTATGGTTATATTTATAGTGAGATCCACGTTATAATGGCAGTGGAGAAAGAACAACGTTGCCGATCCTCTGTTTTGTAAATGCCTTCCATGGACGGTAGCTGATACAGGTTTATTGATGTAATATTAACTGTTCATTCTCGTTTAATAGTATATTTCGCACCTAGGGCCGAAAATGAGACTTTTCCGGCTCGAAATCGGTTTTCAAGTCCGAGGCCGTAGTCCGAGAGCCGGAAAAACATTTTTGCCCGTGGTGCGAACGCTATTTTTCGCCACACAGAAAAATAAACAATATATTTATGAGAATAATTGTTTATTGAACACTTCCAAAAGCAAAAGTGGAAGGTCATAGCTCTAGCAAATCCGAGGTAATATGAATATCAGGAAATTGTCCAAGTATTTTTATTTTTTATTCTGATTTGTCTAAATAACCTGAAAGATTACGTTCAATTATGTAGGAGGTTGAGTTTATACTTTTTTATTCTTTCAAATGACAATAAGATGATATTATTATAAATGTTTCAATTGTTGAATAATAAACTCAAATAATAAAAAGTTTTTTGATCAGCTGTTTTAGCACACTTGAAATTTAGCGGCCGGAAAGGGCACTCTTTCCGGCCTTAGCCGGAAAGAAACCTGTTCTGACGTCAGACGAGAGTCGTCTGCAAACAATGTCTTTCAGATCTACGTAGGGACTGAAAAACAGCTGCTTTCTGTGCAGTGTGGCGAAAAATAATCAATTATCTTCTTTTAAGCAAAAAATTATATCTTTCAATAATTTCATGATCAAGATGAAATATTTTGTTAATTAATAATTAATTCTACATTGTTAAAAGACGATCTGGCAACAAAGAAAAGCGAGAGAGAGATAGCGCTATCTGCTTTGTTGAATGATAGTTAAGGATAGTAATATCATTACTAATCAAAACGCTGCCATTATTTATTTATTCATTTATCTACAACAATATGGGAGCACACGGGAAAATCACAAAAATTGATCCCCAATCAAAAAAAAATTACAATAATCACCATAAAAAGAAATTGAAAATTGAGAGAAAGAAATACAAGGAAAAAACTTTTTTATATTAATGAAGAAAAAAAATGTTCTGAAAAACTAAATATACTGAATACTACAGACAATATTATAACGTATTATAACGTGGACCTCACTATAGCTGAAAAATGTATGTGAATGGGATGATAGAGATCCAACGAAGAAGTTAGAACACCAATGAAGTTGATGAGAATAATGCGAGTAATCCATATTTCCTATTCTAGGAGAAAGTCAGAACTTGTAGAGCTCACTTCTCTTCTGAGAGATCTCTCAAAGTATGAATCTTTGAAACAAACCGGAAAGAGAAAATTATGAGTACTCCTCCTAGAATAGTATTGAGATGGCAACGCTGGCAAGGAGACTGACAGAGGAAAGCTCTTTGATGAAGGAAGAGTCAATTAGGATGCAAGAGACGGTAGCTGTGAATAATGAAAAATCGCGGTATATATGTTCACATATACGCGGTATATCCATATACCGCAAGTAATAATACCAGCACTTTAGACAAAGAACATCACAGAGCACTTTCAATACCTACTATTTTGGTCTGCGTCGATACATAGAAAATTGTGAACTGAATATCTTGATTCATAGATCAAAGGTCGAAGGAAATTTAATTAACAGCTTGGCTTCTTAGGCCTAAGGCCTCAATACAATGCTACTCAATAATTTTTCTTTCTGGCCCAATTTCAAACAACCATTTCAATAATTACCCATTATTATTATTATTATTACTTTCATAATTGCTTTTATACTTTTTTTTACATTCAAAATTCGTACTTACGAGCTAATGTTACAATGTGATACAGTACTTAATAATAAATACAGCTAGGATTCTATATTTAGTTATACATAGTTTCATTATGTGCTTCAAAATATCTTTTCTTCACTTGATGTTCTTAAATTGCTGTTCATCAATCTAGCTTACTATTGTTTACTCATAGTGGAAAATACAAATTGTTTTTATTAATTTAGCTCATAGTAGTATTGGTAGCTCGAGTATTTGCATTGCAGCTACTTCCTACAAAATAATAATTTATTCTTCGAATCTGATACACAAGTTCAGCGATACGTATTTCCAAATCCCATTGAATGAATCGTTCTTAATTGGAGTTTTTTTTAAAGGAACAGTGGAATTGTTCATGAAAAATAACACTTTTGACCCAATTATAAACAGAAGATTCATTCTCTCAATCCACACATTTCTTTATTCAGGATTGCTTTTCAAAAGGTCGATTAAAGATCTTTATTACGATAAAGAAATGACGATCATCATCCAATGAAAATAACAACAAAGACATTGTAATGGAGTGCTTTAATGCTCTTCACAATCCGAGAATTTCCTCAAGGGTAATCACAAAGTCCTATTACACTGTAGAAAGATGAAACATAACAGAATGAAGAATAAAAAAAAATGAAACATTGATTCAAATATCCAATTCAATATGATGTTTTAGAATTCACTATTGATTGCAGTTACTCATAAATAAATGACTACTGCTTATTATTTACTAGCACTTGTTTTTCAAAAAAGATGTCGAAGTTTCATTCGTTTTTCTGCATTATAGATAATCATATTATGATCTACTGTGAGATTTACTACTTCAAGCTGTCAGAATTCATTTAAGATAAGATGAATGATTTCCCTTTGTAATATTCCTGTCACTTTGTAGTGAATGTCACTTTGTAGTGAATGTCACTTTGAAGTCCTAACGCCTCTGGTGATAACAGACAGCAAGCACTCATGGAGAGCAAAATGGCAAAATAATCATGCAAATGAAGCCTTCACATGCACAAAGCAAGATGCAAATAGCGAATATGTTGAAGTGCATTTGGTTTCTAGGGCTTTCAGTGTCATATCTATGTCATTCTGTCCAGCACATATCCGACATACATATTCAATAACCTGACGTAACATGAGAGGTTAACGCTATTCTGTCATGTCACTTTGACCTTTCAGAAATGTTTTCACCTGAGAAAATCGTATCAGAGCCTGACAATATTAGGAGTTTTTGGAAGAGTATTTCATCCAGTGTTCAATTATTGTTTTGAAGTTTGAGATTTTTTTAAAATATGTTCTACTGTCCCCAGTCGAAATTATTCAGATTCAAGTAGCCTATCTTATTCTTATTCTAGAATATAATCAGTATTTTATTCTTTTCTGAGGATGATGGCCCACATGAGCTCTAGGCTTGTGCATTATTATGTAATGACACGGGTTATGATGAGAGATGAGTGAACCTACAGCACTAGGTGAGTATTGAACCACCAGGGAAGCGATTTTCAAACTCATAAATGGGTTTTAGATAAGTTTGGCTCTTTCAAGTGGTCTTAGAATAGAATAGAATAGAAAAAACGTTTATTGAATAAATAAGCTACCTTAAGCGAACCTCAAAGAGGCTGCTTGACAAGGTACTATTATACAAAAACATGTAAATTCAAATATAATTAATTATACATATATCAGTGAACTTTATTTTTACTTAACAGTTAAATACACTTATCAGTTTATTACACTGTTAAATTTACTTACAGAATTTACTTAACAGTTTAAATTATCTTGATATTAATTAATTAATTGTTGGCTCAGCTCTCAAAAGTCTAAAGAGTGTTATAATATATAGTCAACCTGAACTCACATACAAAAAATAGAACAGAATGAATCACAACAATACAATACATTAATAATGAGTTACATTATGTTACATCTAAAGTGTAATTATTCAACCAAATCTTTAAATTTCTTTTCAACAGGCGCATATTAACAAACGCAGCACAATTATCGGGTAAATCATTGAAAGTTCTTGGTACAATGTAGATTAAGGTGTTTCTGGCTAAATTATTCGAAGTAAATGGTACAACATATCTCTCATTCCTCAAATCATATCGATTAACTTTCATAACTAAATATTTTTTGCAGAAGTAATTTTCTAAAATCAAAGTAAACAGAAATATACCTTTTATATTCAAAACCTTGCATCTACTCAAAAGGTTCTCATATGAAATATCTCCCTGAGAATTGCTGACCAAGCGTAAAATCTTCCTCTGTACCGATGATATTCTCCTAAGATAAACATTGCTAGCAAATCCCCAATCTTGCAATCCATATCTCATAACAGACTCTCCCAAGGCTATATACATCATCCTCTTCACTTTATTAGGTATTAAAAATACCTTTTCCCTACCAAGGGAGTAGCATGGAATTTAACCCTATCTTATAGATCAGCTAACCCATCTTATCAGCACAACCACGAAATGAAATTACTTCCCTTTAAACAGTATTGGTAAGGGTTGGTCAGGGTTGGTATCATCTTATCGATAGCTTATCAGCGCGACCACGAAACCAAATAACTTCTCTATTGGTAAGTTGAACATGGTTGAGGGTTGGTCAGTTATGCTATCGCATGAAGATATAATATGATCTAATCCATTATGATGTGATGTATTCCTAGTTTTAACCAACAGCTGATTTATCTCCGTTTACAAAGATGTGGTGCATACGGTCTTTACACACGTACAAGTGTTGAAAAGGCATCTGGAAAATATCGCGGAAGAAGCAAACTTGGAGTGGTCAGTTAGCAGTTTGGTAAAATTGGACAACCTTGAAGAGGATTGAGCGGGGAAGAGGTCTCGTCATATAATTTGATGGTTGGAGTTGATTGGTTGGTGAGGGTGCCGGGAGGGAACCTGGACCCGATTTTGGCAGAGCCCCCCATGTGATAAGGCAGGGTTCACAGCATTATGATGCATGTTGTTATCAGCAGTCGCTGGTGGGTATTGATCCTGGTAGATCGGGGATGTGAAGGGGTTGGCTTGGGGGCCACAAGAGTGCGCCGGTAGCCATGCGCGAGCATTGCAATTGCCGAGCCACAGCTGGGATCTAGGAAGGAGGTTGCCTCCACAGTGTCATCAGTGTGTTGTGTCATTTCTAGTAGTTGTTTGCCCAAGATCGCAGACGCCACCACCACGCGAGAGAGAGGCTGACGCAGACAGGTGAGTCCCTCTCACTCACACCCCCTCTCTCTCTATCACTCACTCTCTCTCCACCCCCCTCTCCTATTGGTGGATTCGGAGAGTACCATGTAAAATATTTACGAACGCGTAAACTGTTTAGCACATGGTGTGTGAATCCCGGAGAGAGCCAACTCATCGCGTACTCAAAAAAATCTCTGTATTTTCACCCGATAAACGATGTAAGTGGAATCCCTTGAAAATGTTTATTCCAATATCAAGTTCAATACCGTACAGAGAGAGCTCGATAGAAGAGAGAAAAACTGTATGAAATAAGAGGAAAAGATTAGAGGAATTTTCACTTTCGGTGAAAATGTGTGAATGAATACTGGGTTAATTGTCTGTGAGGCAAACTTTGGTCGATTGTACACGTTTCCCTAATTGATGATACTTACGCCGACTTCAACTCGACTGATTCTATTCCAGGAATTTTGTATCTGACGGGGAAAATCCGTTCGTTTCAATTGACGCAGAAAATGCGTTTGTTACATTCCGCACTTGAAAAGTTGAGTGCCGACGCTGGTTCGTGCGTGAGCGAGAGATTCACTTTAAACTGTCAACATGTCCTATAAATAGCATCAATGTATCTCAATAGAACAGTGCTGACGGTTTAAAATGAGTCTCACTAACATTTTTCACAAGCCAAGTGGAGATATTTCGATGCACGCCTCTTCAACCGAGCAGAGTGTTCTCTCGGCTTTAACCTAAAATACGCACGCTGTGGTGTGTGTGTACTCGTACGATTCCCCGTAATAACTTTGCTACGATGTGACAGTGGGGTGGGACGCTCGTCATACAACTTGTTACAAACTCCAGCTTCCTGCTCTAATTGGATATCGATTGTCATTTTCATAGCGACATTTTTTCATTAGCAACTCACAACTCTCATTTGTGATACAATGGAAAACTGGGAGCTTGGAATGAGGAGGGATTAAATATTTAACACCATTACCAGTATATAGGTCTATTCAACTCATACAGTGAGACTTTATAAGAATATTATGAACTATGTATGTAATACGTCTGAATTATGGTATGAACCATGATAGTTTATACCAACTATTGTATGAATAGTAATATCATACTATTGCATGATAGTTTATACTAACTATTGTATGGATAGTAATATCATACTATTGTATGATAGTTTATACTAACTATTGTATGAACAATAGTATGAGCTCATAAGAATATAGTTTAAACTACGTATGAACTAAGATAGTTCATACTAACTATGTATAAACGATAGTTTTTACATATAAGAATATAGTAAACCATTAACTATCTATTTACTAAAATATATAAATCTCAAATAATGAACTACGTATGAACTATAACATGAATAATGATGAATCATACCAACTATATATGAACTATGCATGAATTGTGTATGAATTATAATATGAACTTCTTTATAAGAATGGTACACGGGGCTATGTGGTTTACTGATAGAATCATTGTAATTTATACTAACTATGTACAAACGATAGTATAATCTTGAAAGAATATAGTAAGCTATGAATCATGTATCTACTAAAGTATATATGAATCTCATATGAACTATAACATGATTATGATAGTTCATACCAACTATTTATGAACTGTGTAAGAACTCTTTTCTAAGAATGAAACAGGGGGCTATGTGGTTTACTGATAAAATCATTGTAAATCATACTAACTATGTATAAACGAGGAACAATAACATGAATTATGATAGTTCATACCAACTATGTATGAAATATGTATGTACTGTGTAAGAATTATGATATGAACTCTTTTAGAAGAATGATACACGGGGCTAAGTAGTTACTCATAAAATAATTGTGACTGTGGGATTGATAATCGATTCATTAGCTATGCAACAATAAAACATGATTCATATACAATATTCATAACTTAACAATTTACAAGATACTATTTATTCTGCAACAAAAACCATAATATGCTAATCTTGATAAACTGATACTCACTTGTAATCGTGAAATAATCCGATGATTACAATCAGAGAGTAAAAAATATACTCTATACTACAATAGAATAGAGAGTACAGAATATACTCTGATTATAATACACTATACAATAATTTTGTAGCAAATGCGAATATGTGAGAAAATTTCAAATACTATCGCGTTTTCAAATGAAACTTAAAATGGAAACTAATTACTCACAGAAAAATTCAGAATAATATTGAACTGAATACGTTTCACGGAAGATTAACCAAATGAATTTGAAATATTCTGGTTTTATTTGATTCTTCTTCACGTTTCTATTTTATTCTTGACTAGCTGGCAGACTCGCTTCGCTCGCCTTATCTGTCTAGCCAGGGGGATCCGCCCCCCCTGGACACCCGACTAAATAGTTGATAACAGCAGACTCACTCCGCTCGCCTGCATTCTTCATTTGACTTTGCTTCCTCCCGTCAAAAAGTCAAATACGGGCTCTCACACTCTTTACAGCTGAATAAAACCGTTGATATTGAGTGGATCTCTGGCGTTATTTCAAAACTTCTCCGAATCAATGTTTTTAAGTCTCAGCTGAGCCTGTGTACCAAATTTGAAGAAAAAACGCTGGAGAAAGCTAGGTAAGCTCTGTAAAACCGCTCATCTTAGGCGATATATTTGGCGTAATTTTTAAGTTCTCTTGATATGAGACAGAACTGACGACCATATTTTTGGAATCGAGAACTAATTTATCAAGAATATTAAATCTCTTACAACCGTCACTCTCTCCCTCCCTCCTCATGTTGTCCTCCTGTTCTCCTCATTCCACTCAGCATCAAATCGGAAATCTGATCTAATCATCTAACCTATATATCGTTGGATAGTTCTCTAGCTTTTTCTACATTGAATTAATATTCAGAAGAACGCCATCTCTTATTCAGGTCATATCTGGAACATCAATTCTTTCCTCGATTTAACATAATATACAAAAATCAAGTACGAAGATGAACCTAAGAATTATCTCATCTAATCTTTTTCATTTTAACTGCAGTTGATGCCTCCAGACTGAGAGTTTTCGTAAAAAGATTATTAGGCGCATATATGGAGGCATCAATGACAATGGAGTCTGGAGGAGACGGTGAAATTCTAAAGGGTGAGGATGTGGTACGATTCATCAAATCATAAAGATTGCGCTGGGCTGGTCATGTAGAGAGAATGGCGGATCAATGAATGCCAAAAGCAATCTATAAGGCCCGGATGGAGGGTAGAAGACGACAAGGGAGGCCACGCAATCGATGGAGAGATGAAGTGGAGGATAATCTCCGGAGGATGGGAGTTGTAGCATGGAGACAAAAGGCATGTGACCGTGATGTGTGGAGGGCTCTAGTGCGAGAGGCTGAAGCTCACATTGAGCTGTAATGCCAGAAGATGAAGAAGAAAAATCTTTTTCACTTTTCCACTCCCTTCCATTCCCTCTCACTTTCCTGTTCTCCCCATTCAATCACCATGAAGAATCATATCTTCAGAATTCAATCTTTAATCCGATTAACTCAACTCAACATTAACCTCTTGATATAAATAGAAAGAGACTTTTTTAAATACGACACAGCTCCCTTGAAGAAGAATCTAATCTACTTCCCTCTTTGAACAGAAGTAGGGCTTCCCTTAGCCGAAAAACCTGGATGAATAAGCCCAAATGATTTACAAACTTATTTTTATTGAAAAACTTTGACTCTTAAAAACATCTATCTTTTTCCTTTCATGAGGCTCGTTCTATAATTCATTTCATGAAAAGGAATTAGTTGTTTGTGAATTAGATGGATTCATAGGTTCAAAGTGAAGCTTTTTCATGTTTTGTAAGGCAATGCAAGGGTCTAGATTTCTCACTAGGCCCGGGTCTATAGGCGCAATCTCCCAGGAGGCACAAGTTCAAAGAAAAACGTTTTACGATAAATAAAAATGCATTGTCATAGATCAACATAGTTTTGGATAGACTGAAATGAATCATGCTGATAAGACATCCTGATTACGTATTTCACTGGACCCAATAATTTTTGAGAAACTATATTATTTAACATTCCAGTTAGCGATAAAAAAATTATTGATTTTTTAAAAACCCATCTGCAATCAATAATGGTCAATGTGAGTAGCTATATGTCAATCTATCAAAATAGACTGCCAGTTATTATAAATTCATTAATTTCGTACAAAATATCTAGTTCCACTCTAAAGGTGCGTACAGACTAATGCGCCACGAGTGCATCTCGCATTTCATTAGCTGATGTTCATTTCATTTATTCATAGACAATAGATACAATGCAGATAAAAACAACAGGCATTCGCCCAAAACTGCTTTAAACCTTAATTTGGAATACAAGGTCTAGAGGTTATGTAAATAATAACTCAATTCACACAGCTTATTAAAATATTTGTACAGAGACCATAAGATACAGATATGATAATCATCAGCTGATAGAAACCGAAATGCGCGTACTCGTAACGCTTAAGTGTGTACGCACCTTAATACACAATTTCTGTGTAACATTATAATTCTTCATATATACTTTTAATAGCCGTGTCTCTGAGATTCAAGAGCTAATCATAGTATCAACTCTGATTTAGTATTGGATTACGATTCAAAATTATTTCATTATGGTACAGCTAGTAGACTTGATCCGCTCGCCTCTATCCGTTTAGCAAGAGCGCTACAGCGCTACGCATCCAATACTGAAACAGCCGCGAACGAACGCATAGGCTTAGCTCGCCTGCATTTTACTTTTGAACATGATTCATTTACAGTAATCGATAACAGCCTTCAAAGTAGATTCAACTATTCCCACTTCTGGCATTATTTCATAACTGTATGCAGCTTTAGGGAAGCAAAAATCTCTTGTCTGTTGAGAATAGAAGGGGAGATATTCTTTTTTTCACAATAAGAGATTTTCGAGATGTATAATAAGAAACTATTGTATTTCAGTCTCTTTCTTTCCAATTAGAAATTGATGTAATAAATTTATGAATTCATATCCAATATTATTTTACAAGTCTATTCGAAAATCTGGGAAAATGTTCTAGAAAAGCAAAAATAAACTGGTGAAAAGAACCTCTGAACGCTCAGCCCAGTCATCCCAGCTGAACCTGTTTAGAGCTTTATCTTTTCATTCTTACTTTATACTTTATACTTTATACTCCTGTGGTCTTCAACAGCAGCCAGGGCTGCAGGAATCGTCATCAGTCGAGTCGTTCTTGGGAAAAATGAATAACCCTTTCATTGGACTCTTATCGTTGAATAGACTCATGACATTAATGTACTAGTGGCTATATCATAATAAAGGTGGCTGAATTAGTAGTCCTCGCCTCAATAACTAAGAAGCTGCCTTTTTGGTCAATTAGTTGCCATTTCACCTCAAAGCTTTCACCAATGGGAAACAAGCTGCTTGAGAAGGTGCACGTCATTGTCCAATGAGACTGCTAGTTGAATATTTGGGGCGTGGCTTACGATAGCATAGCCACTCCCATATTCTTTGGTGTCATGAGTTAATTCTACCTTTTTCCGCTCTAATTAAATTCTCGATGTGTACAAACCATTATATTCTTGAAAAAGTACAATGAATCGTAATATAGTTTACAAGCAATCAATTCAATACACCTGCTATTGTTTTTCGATACATGATGTCAACCTCATAACTAGAATATGACTATATTAGACATTGATGCTTTTCTAAAATATGTGAAATTTCTAGAGAATTTTTTGTATCACTGCCAATGGTAGGCTACAGCAAATTTATATAAACTAGTTCAAATTCTTGTTCAAACAGTAGTTCAAAACTAGTACGAGATTCATCATAACTAAACAGTGACAATATTTTAGTTTTATGAATTGAAGTTTGACAGAATATTCTTGTACAGAGATGATCAATATTCCAACATTTATACAATTCTTCCTGTCCAAAATCTAACGGCCTATAATTTGAAAGTATGTAACGGACTTTTTTTCCCATATTGTAAATGTTTTTCATGTTTAATAAATACCTAAAGGTGCGTACAGATTTACGCGACGCGAACATAAGCAATTCTAATCACTTCTAATCAGCTGATGCCAAGCTTTTTATATCCGTATCTTACCGTTTCTGTAAAAATACAGATATAATCAGCTGATTGAAAATGAATTGCTCATGTTCGCGGCGCGTATATCTGTACGCACCTTTAGACATGCGTTACATGACAGAGAAAATAAATAAATCAGGAATACAGTGTGGAAGTGGTTGAAGATTATAAAAAAAACAACATAAAAATAATAATGATTTCCATTAATTTATGATTTTGGTTGATATTTGTGCAAAATATAGATTAATAAATAATAAGATGGATGATGGATTGAATTTTCTGATGCATGTAATGTGAGGGAAAATCATATAGGAGGAAATCTAATGAATAGCATGTTGGTGGAAAGGTCAGGAATAACTAGAGGCTAGATGCAGAGTAGGGTAGTGGAGATTGGTCCACTTGGCGAAATCCCTAAATCCCTAAGTGCATCACTCAAAGTCCATCCATCGTCCGACCCACGAGAGTGCCTTCGGTCTGTGATCATAAGCCCTTGAAAATTGCGGGGTAACAATGTTACAGGAATTTGTAGTGGTGGTATCTCTTCAACAAGCGAAAAAGCATTTTTATTCCCTGAGAAGAAACTGCTATGCTTTAACCCATGTCAGAGGTATTTATTGAACATGAAAAACATTTACAATATGAAAAAAGTCCGTTACATACTTGGATTAATTTTCATAAACACTATCGTGTGGCATCCCACTATAGAGTCTATGTGTCGAGATGCATTTAGTATAACATTCTAAATATTATATTTTAAATCTAAATCTCATACATGCAAGTGATGATTGATCATCCACTAGAACATAAGCTGCTCGTGGAATTTCGTTTACCAAACTATTGTAAATCTGGGAGAGTTTTGAAAAGGAGCCTACATTAAAAAGAAATATCATAGATTGAAATAGATGCGATGTATACTCCTTCCTTGTTAAAAGCTCCATTAGAAATGATCATGAGTTCAAGGTTGATGGGAATTTTGAGTTTCTGCAATTCAATTATAGAGTAATACAATTTATTGAACATACTAGTTACTAAGGGAATAATTATGGTAACAAGGAATGTTTCAAATTACAATTAGGGTCTATGACCAGAACCATTTAGGGTCGGTTTCCTAGCTTGGGATTTAGGTAAGTTCTAGACTTCAAACAGCTGGAGTCAGAAATTGGCTTTCCAAAACGGGACATAGTCGCGCAGTAAATAGTTGCAGCAAAATAAATCTTTATTTTCTCTTTTCTGTAATTGGAAACGTTTTTTCTTGACGAAATGAAACATTCCTAAATAATTCAATATAGCTGAAACTTCACACTATTTTCTCTAGATTTCATTTTGTGTTCAATTTTCTAGTTTTTCAAAATTTAACTTAAACGTGACTTCGACTACGCCCCGTTTCGAAAAGACAATCTTCTGATCCCAACTGTTTAAAGTCTAGAACTTAGCTAAGTCCCGAGCTCGGAAACTGGCCCTCAGAGTCAAACCAGTACAATACACCCAATTATAATTTTCAATCATTTTTCCGTGAATTTAAAAGTTCTCCTGATTTTCAAAATGTTTTTTCCCGTCACTTCAATCCCTCAGTTTGACATTGTGATTGATTTTCTCATATTTTACAATTTCCTTCGATTTTCATTCACATTCATTGATTTTTGTAACTGTGTATGGTGATTGAACCGTCATTGCTCAAATATTTGAATTGCATTACACTGCTTCTTGTGGGAGGGGCTTGTCTAGGCCAATGGGAGACGTTTAATTTGATCGGTAATCCATCCTAAACTTGGATAATCCATAAGTTTCAATATTTTTTTTGTGAATTTAAAAGTTCTCCTGATTTTCAAAATGTTTTTTCCCGTCACTTCAATCCCTCAGATTGACGTTGAAATTGATTTTCTAATATTTTACAATTTCCTTCGATTTTCATTAACATTCATTGAGTTTTGTAACTGTGTAGGGTGATTGAACCGCCATTGCTCAAATGTTTGAATTGCATTACACTGCTTCTTGTGGGAGGGGCTTGTCTAGGCCAATGGGAGATGTTTAATTTGATCGGTAATCAATCCTACAATAATATCGCTTTCCTATCAGTTAGTACTAAAAAATATATTCTGCTCATTCCTAAGCTTTTCAAGTTCTAGTTTATCAGATATTAATTAGCGCGGGTGTAAAAAACGAAATCACTATTTCTTCATTTAAAGTAATTTGTGATTATAAATAATTTAAGTATTTTTACTCAATACGAATAATTACCGAATATCATATCCAATACTACCTGAATAGTATTTAGAATACACCTTGTTGACATCTATTTTTAAAGAGGTTTTTGTTATACTTCAATAGAAGAATTTTATTTGAATTTGAAGGAACTTTTTTCTCATCTCTTATCATTTGGGCTACTGATGGTCTTGTCAAAATATAAAATTACTGTAGAAAAAGTAGAATGCCAGAAAGAATCACTGGACTACATCACAATACTATCATGAAACTATATATATAGCTAAAAATAGATTTCAATGCACTAGCATAAAACTATTGTCAAGATGTTATATTGTAGTACAGGAGTTGAAAAGAAAACATTCATCAGTAACACAAAGAATATACAACGTGTCCATGGAATAACTCCTTAGCTTCAAATTAAGAATATTAGAATTGATTGAGTAGTTCAATGAGTTATATAGTTATTTTAGAGAAACAAAGAAATAAATTAAACCTGTTAAATTACAAGAAGTTGAAAACTAAAGCGAATTAGATAAGACTACATGAATGAGGTCAAGTTTTTTATGCTAAAACCTAATTATTAGGCTTCATTGCAGGCCTGGGCATTGTTCTATAGTCTAGAGTCTACAGTGTTGGAGAAGAGTCTGGAGTATAGAGTAGAGTATGAGTCTAGAGTTAATGAAGAGTGAAGAGTCTAGAGTCTAGAGTTAATGGAGAGTCTAAAGAGTCAAGAGTCTGAAGTAGATGAAGAGTCTAGAGTTAATGAAGAGTCATCAGGAGTCTAGAGTTTATGAAGAGTCAACCAGAGTCTAGAGTTGATGAAGAGTCAGGAGTCTAGAGTCTAGAGTTAATGGAGAGTAAAGAGTCTAGAATTCATGAAGAGTCAAGAGTCTGAAGTAAATGGAGAGTCTAGAGTTAATGAAGAGTCATCAAGAGACTAGAGTCTAGAGTTGATAAAGGGTCAAGAGTCTAGAATCTATAGTTAATGAAGAGTCAAGAGTCTAGAGTTTAGAGTTGACGGGCAGTTAAGAGTATAGAACAATACATGGACCTACAACAAAGTCTTATGAATGGATACAATATCTTATTGACTGAAAGTGAGAGAACGACTTACATGAATCATTTTCGTGGAACGAGTATTGTACATTCGGTCATGTGTCTCTGAAATGAGCAATTATTGAGAAGAGAGAATCTTCTCTCTGAAGTGCTCTCAAGGTTGCTACCCTCCACTCTCTCTCTACCATCTCCCCTCCTTCAATAAGTCAACGATCTGTGAGAAGAAGTGGACTTCAGTTTCCTGCTTTCAAATGTCGACACATTCCCTAAAACGGGGAAAATAAGGACTGTTACACTCCATTGATTTCTAAGCAGGAGAGCTTCACCTTTCACCGTATTTTTGTGTCACACATTTCTTCTTCATCTAAAAGCCCGTAACATTTTCTATAAAAGGAATACAATATATCAAATTCCTCTTAGAGCCAGTTTCCGAGCTCGTGATTTAGCTAAGTTCTAGAATTTAAACAGCTGTAAACAGCAATGGAGTATAACAGTCCCCATTTCAGATATATGATTCTAAATAAATTATTTTATTAATTTCAGAGATGATTCTGAAAACAATTATTTGATAAATCTTATAATTCATCAACAATTTCTTATTCAGAATTCTATAACTATAATTCTAGAGATTCTATGGGCCGGTATCCGAGCTCGGGATTTTGCTAAGCTCTAGACTGCTGGAGTCAGAAAATTGGCTTCCCGAATCGGGGCGTAGTCACAGTTTTAAAGATAATCTTTATTTTCTCATTTCTGTAATAAGAAACGTCTTTCCTTGACGAAATTAAACATTCCTAAGTAATTCAAAATAGCTTTAACTTTACACTATTTTATTTTATTTTGTGTTCAATTTTCTAGTTTTTCGAAATTTAATTTAAACGTGAACTGCTACTACGGGGCGTAATAAGCGTTTTGGAAAGCCAATTTTCTGACTCCAGATGATTAAAGTTTAGAACTTAGCTAAATCCCGAGCTCGGAAACCGGCTCATAGAATCTCTAGAATCATAATTATTATAGAATTCTGAATAAGAAATTATTGATGAATTATAAGATTTATCGAATAATTGTTTTCAGAATCATCTTTAAAATAAATCAAATAATAATTCATTTAGAATCATTTACCAAAAATGAGGACTGTCATACTTCATTGATCTCGAAACAGGAAATCACTGTTTTATTATAATCTTTAATAAGGAATTATTCTAATTCGTAAAGTGAGAGTAAATTCTTCAAATATCTAATCTTTCTACATACTATGAAACATGAGCTCTGTAAACAACAATAAGTATCGAATTTTAAAGATGGTGAAATTATTCGTTGATCAATTCCTCTACTCCCTACATCGATAGGTTGACGAAATTCCAAACTAATTTTCAATTACGAGAGAAATGTTCATGAACTATTTCAGCCGTTGTATATCACTTATTGAACTGACATTTATTACTGTGTTACAATCCACACTAACAGCAATTGAAAATTAATGTTTTAGGATTGTGCTTCACATGCTATTTGAAATATTTGACGGCTGTAAATAATGAAGTTTTATCCCTTGCAAAATTGCTTTGAAAATTAGCTCTTTCATTGTGTTTTTATTGTTATTGACTGCCCAGTCATTGGTTTTCTCAAGTCAAGAATGCATTTCAGAAACTAAGTCAGTTCATTTTTTAAAGTTCATACCAATATAAGTTGAATAATAGAAAATTATAATGCTTTGGAGCTTAATAAAAATCACGAACAACAATTGACTTGATATTTCACTGTAGTGTGTTATGAAATTCAGTGTGAAACTCCATTCAAAAGAGTTTCAACTATATTGTAATATTCTTATCTGTATCAAATTATATTATGCGTTCTCTTTTTGTATACTGCTCTTATCACATGGGTAGTACATCATATGTTAAATACTGTGTATGGTAGGCTCTTAAATACTTTGTATGGTATAGGGAAGAAGTATTCAAATCTATTCATAGCTGTCTATTGTTGAGATTGACAGTGAGGCGATTTTAATAGTTCAATTGAATATTGATTGAAAAGTCAGCCTCTTACTTCCCAAACTATAGAGTTGAGTTACACACGAAAGTATGCAACCCACTCATCAATAATAATTGAAGGCACGATTATCATCAATTGAAAAAATTGCCATTGATTGTAGACTGATTTGTTGTGAAAGTGTTTCTCTACCGTACACAGTTGTCAACTTCCAATTCTACCAGCAATTAGCGTTTATTATTGATGCCTCAGCATTATTTTTGAACAAGTTCGTCACACTTTCATTGACCTTGAGATTCGTAAAGGTTCTCGTCTCCTTTCCTAGTTCTGAATCGTTTCACACTATTAATCAAAACCAATTTTTCTTCGGCGTCATTCTCAGTTTTTTCTAACCCAGGAACTTATCGAAGCAATTATCGAGGATAAGCTTCAAAACTTTTAGCTCGTTCATGGATAAGCTGATCATTATTTGCTGGCTTTTTCAAGCATCGTTCAACTAAATGATAAACAAGGATTTTCAAGTCATTAGCAGAAACTTATCGCAAAGCTGGGCTCAAGTGGCGGATTGCAATAAATCATTCAAGATAGCTTCTTAGTTCTAGTTTCCTCATTGGATTTTTAATAGGAAACTGCTCCTTCCACTTTCAGGCTAGAACTTTTCTCATAATTATTAATCATCCACTTCAACATCATTGCTGATCTCCAGCGATAAAGAGGGAGAATCATGAAATTACATAAATTTAAAATAAAATAAAAACCCTCATATATTCGTTGTTGGTTATCCAGCTTGTTCCACTGTAATTATTACTATTGTGTTCTATTATAACTTAGAAGTGAAAAAACACTCACATTATTTGGTGTGGCGACGCGTTTTGTGCTGGTGTTGCACATTTTCAAGCCATACAGAAACTCTGTTTTGAGTGTTTCACTTCTCTGTTTTGAGTTTCAGAGAATTCTCTGTACAGAGAATTGGCTTGAGAATGTGCAACACCAGCACGAAACGCGTCGCCACACCAAAGAATGTGAGCGTTTTTAAACTTTAAAGTTATAAATAAATATTATAGTAACATATATTGTCAAATTCTACAGTTTTCATTATGGAACTGTTCTACAACATTGACAGTGACTCAGTCCAATTTTTATAAATTTAAAATTTATTCTGTATAAAAAATACGTCTCTCCAAGTATACATGTCAACAAAATTGAATAACATAAATTTTTCAAGCTTTTACATCAGCAGAACTTTAAGAAGTGATAAATGTTTAATAATTTATCAATTTCTGATTACGCTAGTGTTAAGGCATTCCCGAATAATCATAAATGATAAAAAGATATTGTGACAACCATAAATTCATTAAAATAACAAGATACCGTTTTCACGCCCCCTGTGGGTTGGGGGAGCTTTTGAGTCAGACTAAAAGGGACTCCAAGGCAACTTCAGAAGTTGCCTTGCCTTCAAACCCACGGGATCTGCCCCATCAGGGCAGTTTCGGAGAGGCATAAAAAAAAGAGACCAGAGCTGGGTGAAATTCCAGGCATAAATGCGGGTCAAGAGGCTGAGTCGAGGTTGTCCAGGTGCCCTAGAGGCAACTTGGCCACCCCTCCCTCAGCGGAAGGCCTTCAAAGAAGGCCAGGAGTGGAACTCACGTAGGTCACGAGGACTAATCAGTCTGAAGAGACTGCCAAGCATATCAAACTGGATTGCGACAAGCAACTAGGTGATGAATGGGATGCTAATATAGGGGAAAACTCCTGGTTCTTGTAAAGAATATAAGTATTGGTTTGCCTAACTAACATACTACTTGGGAACACAATAAGCTGCGGTTGAGGTATGGGGTTCTTTGAACCCTTGGATCCGTCCCTTCAAAAACAATAAACAATAATTCCGTTTCGTTTGTTTCACCAGCTAGCAGTAACAGAATCGTGGTAGATTAAATCTTGTAGGTTTGAAATGGATGGTTTCTTCCTTTTAAGCTGTTTGCAGGCTATGCGACATTTTTTCTATGTCACTACTGGAAACCATATTCCTTTTTCTTCGGAGAGATCCGTGAAGCGGATCCAGTCTGTTACAGGTAGCACAGTTTACAGCATCCTGTGGCAATCTAAACGTGATTGACCTGACGTAATCTTAGCAGGCAGTACGTGCTTACAAGAGTAGGATACCGTAGCAGTGAAGCTGGCCTGACTAGCTAGTTCATAACAATGTATTGTAGGCTAATGAGAAAGTGATATGATTCGAAGATTGAAAACTTATCAGTGTAAAAGTCCGTCACTGGCCTAGATGAACTTTATAATGAGTTAATACAGGGCTCATAGCAATATCAGTTCATATACAAAACATCACTATTTTAAGATGATGTGATAATTACAGATCATACTAACTTAGAACACTAACGTTTCAACACTAACTTAGAACAACTGTCTTCCAAATTGACTGACTTATCTGATTCATAATTATTGGTGAGAATTAACTAATCGGAAGACACTTCTGAGTGTCAGCCGATAAATGTTGGACGACAATTTGTACCTACATATGAAAACGGCCAATGGGAGTGGCTTGTCTAGGCCAATGATAGACGTTCGTTTACTTTGATAGATCATTCATCTACTACCAGTCATATAATATGTACCCTGATAACTATAAATTGATAACTAAATTCTGCTCCCTCGTACTTCAACTTTGGTTTTGATGATGATGTATGATTGAGATTGATGATGGTGTAACAACCAAATCTGGAATCTCGATAGAATTTGTGCTTGGAGGATTTTATTCAAAAGGATAACTACCACAATACCACCCCACTTCTACACAAAAGTGAACATAATTACATCAAATTTTCGAGAAATGATTCAATGTAATCATCATCCATTTCTGTATGCATAGCCACCTCTAATACAAGGCCGCGGCCTACGATATTGCGACGTAGCAGCGTAGGCCTAGAATCTAATACATGATTGGTGAAAAAGATCAGCTGGTATTTTTAAAAATCTTTTTCACCAATCATGTATTAGATTCTAGGCCTACACTGCGACGTTGCAATATCGCAGGCCGGGGCCTTGTATTAGAGGTGGGTATGCTGTATGCCATCTACGACTGTGACAATCGAATCAGGTCTTGTATTGACTCTTTCAGTCTGGTGTTCATACAGCGTTCATTCACGCATTTTCAAATTTATAACCTCATCACCGAAGACTCAATACAAGATTTATTATGAGTGTGACATCATCACATGGGCATTGGCCGGACCCCCTCCCCACCAGAGGAGCGTCCAAAATTATTAGCAGATTTTCTCAACAATTGATATCAATTCAACAATCAAACTTTCAATCCTCATACATGCGAGTATCTATTCTCTTTTCATATTGTAATTATCTTTTTTCTATGTTAATGTATTCATATTTTATGCTGTAAATTATTGAGAACAGCTGATTCTTCCCAGACTATGATAAGAGGGGACAATGAACCCTTGACAATGAAGTATTGAGAGCTGGTATGAGCTTTCCCAATGAATTTTTCCGTAGAGCTATTGATACCATAATAATTATTGTAACATGTAACACATCAACTTTTTTCGACGATACTCATCGCAAAATCTCTAGCTAGAGCTTATAAACAAGTCAATACAATTAGCAAGCTAATGTCTGCGTTGAAAAGTGTGACCTCCCATGTCAATTACTGTGGATTATATCGATAAAGCTTTAGACTGGAGTCTGTGTGATGCCGAGTAGCTGAATAGAGTGGATTTGCGAGATTCACTGCAATCTGTCAACATTATTTGGTTCAATGGACAGCGTTGGCGTTATTGAATAACTTCTCAAATTTTATGAGTGTTGCTGGCAGTTTAAGGTGAATCTCACTGTGGAGACATCTGACAGTAGAACCTGTGTTTTGTTGGTTTTGGTACAGATATGAAACTAGGATTATCCCGAGATTACAGCATCCGGTTCAGTGGTTCGCTTTTTGTTCAGCTCCGACCCAAGGCAATAGTAAGGGACAGCTTTGTAAGAAATTGATAGTTCCAATAGGTTGAATATAGAACAAGTAACAGACAAGAGAGAAAAGAGTAACAGAAGAGAGATAGAATTACGGAGGAGTTATAAATATGGAGAGAATATAGAGAATTCAAGAACAATAAGGATAAAGAATAAAAATATGTTTTGAAAAGTAAGTATAAAGTATCTTCTTCTTCTTATTTGGCATTACAACCCAGCGCGGGTCACAGCCTCCCTCAATTTCCGCCTCCAAGCATCCCTGTCCACCGCTGCACTTTTCCATCTTCGCACCCCAATTACTGCTGCATCCTTATCCACTACGTCTATCCATCTTGTACTGGGTCGCCCTTTCCTTCGCCGGCCATATATTTTCCCTTCCATTGCCATCTTTGGGGGGTAGGCATCGTCAGCTCGTACTATGTGTCCTGCCCACCCCAGCCTGCGAACTCGCATCACAGTGGCTATATCTGCATACTGGTACAGCCTATAAAGTTCGTAGGTATGAAGTATGAATACAGAGAATTCAAGAACGCTAGTGCTATAATAATGAGGATGAATGAACATGGAAAGTTTTTTTGCGGAAGTGCAAGGTTGATTTGATTAGATGATCAAACGTTCATGCTAAGGACATTAGTCGATAGTTGTTCTATTTACATATTATTGTTTTATTATCCATTGTGATTCGAGTCCATTTGTGACAACTATCTGTTCAATTTTAGTGATCTCAACGGGTATGAAGAAATTATGGTGGTAGAATCAACGAACAACTTTCAATGAATTCTAGCTTTGTAGGCTCAAACTGTGAGGAAAAGACTTAAAAATCAATACCATATTTAGGCCTTATATCTGATAAGATAGGTAGGGAATTGAAATAGGGTGGATATCATGTTAATTTCAGGACCAAACTGATTTCAAATAGTCTATTAAGCTGTAGTAAAGACATAATATTGATATTTGAGATGAAAGTGGGGTGTATAAACTTGATTGTGGTGATTGTAATGCTTGTTACGTGGGTCAGACAGGTAGAAGTTTCAAAGGTAAAATTTAAGAACACATCAAAGATTGGAATAAACAAGATGGGGATTCTAATTTTGCAGAACATTTGATAAGAAATAATCACAAGTTCACAGTTGAGGAGAATGTTGAGTTTCTGCATTTTAATAACAAAGATCTCTGAATATTCTAGAGGTTATAGAAATAACAAGAGTAATTCCCAGTATAGCTTGAATTACCAGATTCATTTCAACCAATACAACACTACGAATTTAGTTTTCAACACTACAAATTTAGTTTTATAATAACATTGTTAGCATACATTAGTCTATAGTTTTTCAATTACATATTTCTTTTATTATCGTTTACTTGTTTTCTTGGTTTTTATTTTGTACTGAATAGTTATTTGTATATCTAGAGTGAAAAGTACGACTTTTTCTCCCTGAGGGAAAAAGTTTGAAGCCCGAGGCGAAGCCGAGGGCAACAATTTTCCTGAGGGAGAAAAAGTATTTTTCGCTCGTGATGTACACAATATTTTTCCTCCATCTACATTTTTTTATAGAAACTGCAAATTAAATCATTCTAATAACTTACGTATTGGTGACAATGTTTCCTAACAACATAACCTAAAAACTAAAACCTAAAAGCCGGTCGTCTGATAGGCACTGCTGATTGCGCTATCTATCGGCCAAAGTTGTAACAATCATATCAGCTGAGCTACCAAAAATGGCTGACTCAGATGGCTGACGCGGTTCAGATTTGAATTGCAGAATGCAGATCAAAAATATTTGTTGGCTGGTACTTTGAATAGAATAAAATATTTTAAAAATTGTATAAATTTTTATCGTCTACCAATATTAAGAATATAATATCATACAAACATATATTTCATGAGTTGATCAAATTTCTGGTTGTGGTATTGAATTCAGTTGACTCAATGACAGACACCTCTATTACGCTTTCTCATCTGAGCTTAGACCTTCTAACCTATTACCATGTAAGTTTTTTAAATAGAGATGCTTCCCATGTTATTTAAATGGAGTCACTTTTACTCCCTAGGGAGTTTTTCTGTTTTTTACTACCTAGAGCGAAAAAGTGACACTTTAGTATTATGTTTCAGGGAGTAAAGTAAGTACTTTAGACAGTAGGTGGAGGAAAAGTAAATTTTGTTATCATGGCGAGTCTGTTGCTTGAACTGTCATTTTGTGACGTTTATGTTATACCGTTAGGTGGGAGGAGACTGTCTAGCTGGGCCAATGGCAGGCGTTCATGCCCTTGACCAATAGCAGTACTCGTCTACTAGTATAAATTCTGCTGCTCTTGTATTCAGTTTCAGTTTATCAGAGATTGACAATGGTGTTAAACCAAAACCGGTCTTTCTACTTTCAATAAAATCTGTTGTTTCCGACAATTTCTTAGTCTTTTTATTTAATATTATCAATTTAACTTTGTCGATATCATTTATTTCTGTTCATGCAATGAAGAATCTTTGACAGTAAAATGTATGTGTGCTGTTGATTATCCATTCTACTTTTTCACTGAATCATACGCTAACATGAAAATACTCACATTTTATAGTGTCCAGATTTCCGACGCCAACCCAATTAGCAAATCGGAGAACTTCCGACTCGAGAATTCCTGAAAAACGCCAGATATGGTCTCGCCCTAAGACAGTAAATATGAGGACACGCCCTAAAAATGCCTGTCTTCATACATAACCTTGAAAAAAAATCAGTTTCTGGGCTTGAAAATGTGCTGTAGAAGCGCGTAACATGTCTCCACTATAAAACGTGATTATTATTATAACGTATATTAAGTTTACCTTCAAGTTAATCTGGAATTTTCAAAATTCCCCTTTTCACTTTTTTCTCCTGTGCTGCTGGTTGAAATAATATGATAGGTTGTGATAGAATATTATTTTTATCTGCACACGACAACATACAACTAAGTTGTATACATAGCATGTTGTATTGTACTCTATAGTGTGATTATAGCCGATTATGTTTCAAGTAGTTATAATTCATATACAGACATTTTACTCTAGTGATATGTGCTATGCGAATTGATTTATATTGTACACGACCCTCCTCACACACAGACTCGTTCTAGGTGAGGAATACTATTCTATGTAATTATTGTAAAGTTATCATTATTTCAAATATTTTTGTAACAACTTTTTGAGAATAAAAACTTTTTCATTCATTCATATAATTTAGTGAAAAAGAAGAATGGACTAACACCACAAATACATTTCGTAGATTCTTTATTGCATGAACAAAGATAGTTTCTGGGCTTGGAAAGTGAGTGTTAATATATTTTCACAAGAAAAGTATTTCAATTAAAACTTATACAATTTATTATTTTTTGAAGGCAATAGAACGTTCTGAATTTGAATATATCAGAGACGAAAAAGGCAGAGGTTACAAGGCCAGGAGTTGACAAAGATCGATCCGGGTTGATCCGAGCATCCTAATCTCCCTGCTCATCAAGAACTAAGACGCGGAGTGTGGTGGGGGGATGAGCTTACTTGTGCATTAGTTGTGTCAAGATTGAGCTAGTCAGATTCCCATCAAACTGTCATCTTTCACTAAGAATAACATCAGTTCTCCCCGTTCAACCAATGCTGACAATACAATGTAAATCTTACTATGATGATCTCTACCTTGAACTTCCAGCAATCTGTATGGATAACATCAATGTTTCCCATCTAACCAGTTGTGACAGTTTAAAATGAGTCTTAAGATACAAGCGTCGCCTAAGTCACCCCCGGTTTCAAAGGTCGAAGTTGACAGTCTACAGCAGCCCTGACGTAGTTCGTGATAATGCTAATACGGGTGTGTTTGTAGATCAATAAAATAATAGCTGTTGGCGACCATGCTTAGCTAGCCACTTGCTTTTAGCTGGAAATGAGTCAACTGAATTCCCGACCTGAATCGCTCCACTCACCCCCCACACACTAATCCAATTTCTTTCGTCGATCCATTTAAAGGATTAGAATACCACGTTCTCTGCAGTCTATGTTTCAGATTTAATGCAATTCTTTCTAACAGAACCTATCGTATAGGTCGACAATTCCGAAAGGGTCATTGGTTTTATGTAGCTATGAAATAAATGATTACCGAGCAGGAGTAAATGATGTGATTAATGTTTATATGAGCAATTGATGTTAATTGATGATTACATGAGAAATTCATTGAGACTTGGACAAGATTTAAAGGTTTTATCTTTTATGTAGCTTTAAAATATATGAATTAATATTGATGTTGAGAGTTGAGTTATTCTTGATGATTGGTTGAGGATTGATTGATTGATTGATTGAGTACTTTATTTATGTAGATTACAATATATACGGCTTATACACTGATGAGAGTGAGTGAAGGATGAGTGTTCATTGAACCATGTAACTCAAGGTTTAAAAAAATGTCTGTCTATTCCAATTATTTATTCATTTATTGGATAGAGAAAACAATACAATAGTCTAAAAAGAATTATTGAATTGAATAAAGATATAACTCCTCATGTAGCAACATGATAAGGATGATTATTCATTCATTTACATTTACAATGCAAATGACACTAATGCAATAACATTATAGAAGATAAAATAATAAGGTAGTCCTTGTGCTATTTTCCTTCTAAATTTATAGGTGACAAAGTCCAAGATATTATCATGAGAATCAATGTATTACAGTCAAAATCTTTCGAATTTGAAAATTTAAGAAAAATTCTTTTATTTCGGACATGTTATTTATTATCAAAATTTAGGAACATAATAGTTTTGGGCCATTCCTGTTGCTCTTTCTCGATCATATTTATACAGAGTGTTCTGAAAAAACATGCCCATAAGTCAGAGCGTGAATCCTCACATCAAAATAAGAGAAAAAAGTTCTAATTAACATAGGTCCGGAAATGCTTGGCTACCAAGTTATACAGAGTGGATGTTTTCGTCTGAATTTCAGTTCCCCTGCTGAAACGAAGCCATAAGGATATTTGTTGGCTGTTAATTAAGATGCACAATTAAGCGTACTTTATGTAAAATTAACTGAGAAATTGAATAAAATCGTTTTTAGACCTTTAGCTACAGTAATTTTTAAGATATGTGACGAAATACGCGAAACTTGGTCCCGAAAAACAAGTTCCTTTGAGGTTTGAAGCAGATTTACTATGTTAAATGTACAACAAACACAAAATATTTTTTTTTCACAAAACATATAGTAAATTTAATTTCGAAGAGAAAGATGTAGAATGAGTCTATAATAGACAACCTCAAAAAATAATCCTTAATTACGTACAAAACGCATGAAAAATAGAGAGCTTAAAAGATTTTATCTAACTTGGTAACCAAGCATTTCCGGACCTATGCTAATTAGAGCTTTTTTCTTGTTTTGATGAGAGGAATCACGCATAGAGGAATCACGCCTGACTCATAGGCACCTTTCTTCAGAACCAATTTGTAATTGTATCCACTGAAAATAAATAAATAAAATAAATACATCAATTTTAGATGAAAATTATGAAGTCCTAATCACATGAAAAACTGATGGAAAGATCCCCTCTAAATCAGCACCCCCATTACCTAGGGATAAACCTAGACTAGGCTGAACCTTTGTATTGAGTTGAGACTGTCAAGTTCTGTTGAGGTGCATTAATGTATCTAGTCTCATACATGATTGATCTCCTTATCTTTTGTAACCTCCATTCAGATTTCTGTTACAACTTGGTTTTTTCCCTGTTGCCATATCTATAGTCTAGCAATATCCATATCTGTAGTAGAGCAATACTATAGTTTTTATTTTTCTAATATTAATCTATCAATGAAATTGTTTATTAATTTGTTGATTCAAGGTTTCTAAAATTGATGCTCGTTGCAGCACATAAACCTCTGATTTTGCTGGCAACGCCTAGAAGGTTTTGTTGAGAAGAGTATATTTATTAAATTTTCATGTTCAGGCCTATGTTTCAATCAAGTACTTAAGTCGTGTTTCTATAATAATAGTATAATTATTTATATTATTATATAATTACTATTATACATATTATGTATATTATTTTTTTTTATAATTATTATATTCTGTTTTTAGAATTGTACATTTATATGTGGAATGAAGAATTTCATCTGATTTGATTTGATTCACTATTTGTTTGGAATGCCAATATAATATTATCGATTTGGAATAACAATTATCAAGTGCCATTTTGAAAATATTTTTTTTATGCAGTAATAAGATGTTATAAAATGGTACTTCATTATTTTTATTTCATTTCAATACAGTATCTCAATTGAGTATATTAGAGAGTAACGTATCTGTGTACACTCGGAAATATATACCAAATGATAAGAGAGAGAAGCTTGATTGAGAGCTCACTATATGACTGATGAATGGAGGGATTAAATTGAAGGACGAGTTCGTTGACCCGAGCAGAGAGGTGACATCCAGGGTCATTAGTGGTTCTCAGTATAGCTCAATGTAAAGGGTATTGAGCTGCCAAAAGTAGTCCATCAGAGGAGAATCACAATAGGTGTGGCAATTTGAAAGAGAGGATTAGAGAAGAGAACCTTGGGGTATCGAAGGTTCGGCAGCAATCTCTGTAACCGTCTCTAAATACCCTCATTAAATTCTCGCCTCGCGTTTCGCCATTATTCTCGGCAGAATCGATGTTTGCGAGGATCCTTAGGAAATGGCAATCACCGGAGGCTGATGGAGTGGAATCTGGGACACGAGTAGAGAGCTTTTCAGGAATTAATGCGCACAATACTGTGCAGATTGAGACATTCTGTTCGTGGAAAAGCGTCTGAGGTGTCTCTCCCAACATCTTCGTGATTGGGCCGTCGAAAATCAATTATTCCCTATAAATTGAGGTAGCTGTTCACCGTAGGTCAGCCCACACACCTCAAATCCCCTCATTAGGGCGAATATCATGCCTTGGAAATAGAGGTGCAAATTTCAACATTTCCCTAACAATTCCAGACTAATTCTCTCCACGCGCCAGCCACAAGCCATTGTCATGACAAACATCCATCTACCGATTTCGAGAGAGCACAAGTCCAATTATATTAGTCCTTCACCTTTCGTCTCTGAGCACTTATTACGTATCAAATAATTCAGAAATAAAATTGAATATTTACCGTTCTAGACTTCAAATACTATTGAATTATTTTATTATTTTTCAATTGTTCAAGAAGTTTTTTTTATTCCATAAAATTAATTATTTAAAAATTAAATTGAACAATTCCCGCTCAAGACTTCAAACATTATAGAACTATTTTATTCTTTTTCAATGTTCAAGGAGTGGTGTACACTCACAAGGTCATCGAAAGCTTGCATCCTATTTCTGTACAGTTTTATTCCATAAAATACATTATTTGAGAATAAAATCTTCGTTCAAGACTTCAAACATTATGGAACTATTTCATTATTTTCCAATGTTCAAGGATTGGTGTATAAATACAAATTATAATACTGAATTAAGTTGATGCTATGAGATCAAAACAAGACTGAAATTCCATTCTAGAGCTTGTAACCCAAGTTCAAGTACAGTTCACTTTTATTGTACAGTTCACTTTACAAAATTATGCTCAATTTACATATAATGGTGAGTCAACTTGAATCAAGATTGTATTGTTTTTATCCAATCGCTATAAAAACTGGTAAAATTTGGAATCAAATTCGAATTTATAGCATATGAGAATCATTGTATTTCGTATCAGATTCAAAAATCACACATTGAAAATTAGGTTATGACTACTATAACAGTATTTATTAATGAATCATCATCTCAACGGACTTAGGTGGAGATAATTGAAAAAATATTGTTTATGAATTTATTATTTTTTTTAGTTTAGCAACTTTTATTTCATAACAGATTACTTTCTTTATTCTTAATCTAGTATTTGTGAAAGGAATCCTTTCGAAAGTCTTAAACTGATTGTACTCATTGTAAACTTTTCCTGTAGAAAAAGCTCTAGATCTGAATGAAGTTTCTAATTGAGTTCTGAGAAAATAAATAGTCCCGCACTGAAAATTACAGTGTTGATGTTGAACTAAACTGGCGATAATCCACTTCTCTGAAACCACTGGAAGTTAGTTAATTAATCAGTTGAGTGCTTTGTATCTGAGCAGAGAGTAAATCCGAGTATCGATAATCAAATTATCGACTTTGACGTCGCAAATTTTCAACGTAGAGGAAACAGAATTGCTTGCAAGTCATTATTATAGACTGCCAGTACTCTTTCGATAGTGTTTTCAATGAAGGATCATCAATTTCCACACTGAACTATGTTATAAAGTAAACTTCTCAATATACAAGACAGGAGTTCACAACTCATAGCTTTCTGAAACAACTTGCGGTAACTTTGTTTTTGAAAAACGTTGCGAACTCAGATTATTGAAAGTTGAACAAGCGGTTAAAAAACTACGTGCGGACAAAAGTTGAGCTACCTTTTCTCCACCACACGTGGGTAACACGATTAAACATGAATAGCTCCATCAATTTGTTTCCAAGCTTCATGATCCCCCAGCTTTTTATTATTGCTCGCAGTAATTGAATCAGTGACTACAAAGTAACCGAGCTGTCACAGCCCTTTTCGACGGTATTGCTTTTATGAAGAGAAAACTGACTTTTCATACTCGAAATTTATCAACATTGAGATCGCATTGTTTTCATTTTACAATCGATTGAGATTTTATCATCGGATCTGATTTGTAAGCGTTTTCCAATCTATAAATATCATCTTCTATTGGACAATAGTTTAAATATTATAAAAATTGCAACATATGAGTTTTGATTATAGAATAATTTATTCAAAAATCCAAAAAATGTAATAATAATATTCGTATGGCTTTTATTGATGGGGAGTTCCTGACGGGAGTTCCACCTTGCTTCATGCCTCAATATATTTTAATTCGAGCCGTCAATAGGCATTATGACTGTCATACTTCAGCCGGGACCGACAATTTAACTTGCTTGTCGGATAACACGGGAATGACCTGTTCAAAAACTTTTGGCTATTATTTTTTTATAAAAAATGTAATAATATTATTATTCCAAAAGAAGTATTCAATATGCGATCCCAATTCTTTTGAAACGGTCAGTTGAATTTTGAAAATTAGAATTATTACTTGAGTTTGTCCCTACAAATGTACAGTCCAATTCTCCCCTTTCTATAATATGAATAGCAATAGAGCACATGGGATTCATTTACATGGATTTTTCATGGATCCATTACATGTCTTTTATTGACTTTAAATGGAAAATCAATTTCTAACTTTTTAAAGATTTCAGATGAAATCTCAACAATACTTATTCGAATTAGATTAGGTATGTCACTGCGGAATCTATGAAATTTTATTGTTCAGTTACTTTAAATATACTGAATCAATAACGTCTAGTAGAAATAATTTGGAGACTATAACTTTAAATTCACTCACAATAATTATTACAACTAGATCTTATAAATTTAGTCTTCCATTGCAAAGTTGCATAGTTTTCGGACAAATTATTGTAACGAGATGTATTAGAGATAGATGTATAATATCAATACCGAACTGAGTACCGAAGCTCAACAACAGAACAGATATTCGGAACTACTAAATACGTCATTATTCTATAACGAAACTTCCTCACGTACTCTTCTTTAACGCAATAAATGAATATTCGGACAGATATTTGCTACTGATTATTCGGAACTACCAAATACCTCATCTTCTATAAAGAAACTTCTATACGTATTCTTCTTTAACGCAATAAATGAATATTCGGACAGATATTTTCTACTGATTATTTGGAACTACCAAATACCTCATATTCTATAACTAGACTTCTATACGTATTCTTCTTTAACGCAATAAATTAATATTCAGACAGATATTTGCTACTGTTTATTCGGAACCACCAAATACGTACTCATCTATATCAAATCAAATCAATTTATTTTCCATTTATACAATATATACAGAGTATGAAATTACCATAGTCACTGAAAAAATTACCATATAACTAAAAAAACACAATCATACCCTGAAGAGCATTACCAAAAATCAAATATACATGGAAAATAATCCCAAAGGTTACAAAAACCTGTTTGGGCAGAAAAAACTACTCAAAATGAAAAAGAAGTGTTTGAATTGAAGAATTTTTTGAAAATTGTAAGGTTGGGCTTAGGGACCTGCACATTTTGTTGATTCTTCCCAACCCTGCGCATATTAATCAGCTGCACTTCACCACGCCTATCAAAAAACAGCTTTACCCTAAAGCTATAAATATATAAGTTCCTGATAGGCAGTATTCTGAGCTCTTTGAAAATTGGTGCAGAGTGATCATATCTCGTTTTGTAAGACATTATTCTCATAAATGATTTTTGTAAAATGATTAACGGATGTAAAGCAGTCTTATATGCTCCGGAACATTGCAGCTTTCAATGGGCACACGGAAGCTGGTTGCTACTGTTTTTAGATTCACTACTGGCAGCATTGAATGGAGAGCATTGGTGCTATCTATAAGAAATGCCGACAGTTTGAAGTGGATGTGAATATAGGCTTTGTGCAAGGTGCAAGGTCTATAGCGAATTCTTGCAGGGTAGCGCTCCCAGAACCGGGTCATTGTTTCGGACGAAGCGGCGGGAGCGAGTGCCGTTTTATTAATAGTCGACCTCGGCCCAAGTCGAGCTTTTGGCCGTTACACAATATTCCATATTGTTTATGATTCAGTTTCAACTCTGCCGCCAGCTACAACATTAAAACCATCGCAGTATTGTACTCAGCTGCAAGTAACGAGAGGCATGATTGAGTAATGCTCACACTTCATTTTTTGTACTTTACATGCTGCTCACTTGTTTTCCTGAGCAAAATAATTTATTCTCAACTCCGAACGCTCATAGTTAGCAAGGGAGACTCACCAGTTTTAATGCCACGGGTTGATTGTTATAAGAATGTGGGAAGTACTGTATAACATTCATATCCGAGCATCTGACTTGGATGAAATATATTTGCAGAATACACATATATGTAATTATTCCATACATTATATAATTGTAATATGCATTACCATATTGTATATGCATTACCAATTGTATATGCATTACCATATGTAATAATTCCATACATATATATAGAGTTGACTATCGAATCAGTTTTCTCAAACTTATTTTATAATGGAATTTCAAAGAAAATATTATACAAAATGCAAAAATGTACGAATGCATGATATAAAACTCATCTATGAAGTATCAAAGGAGAGTTGTCAAAATGCTGTTGGCCCTACGCTGTATCCATATTGTGATTTCATTTCAAAGTATACTCTCAATATTTTATTTATTTCCCTATCACTTGATAATGACATTCTATAGCCGAAACATGTCGTGATTAAATAATTTTAAAAAGGTTACTTAGATTTATATGTTTAATTATAAACTCTCAATGTATATATCCTTCAGAGTGTAGAATGTAATCTATACTCTGATTCTATCACATTCTACATTACAACTCTATTTCATTATTTACTTCCTGTTTGTATACTAGCTATTTACTTTTCCACATTTTATGATCCTATCAACTATTTAATTGAAGCCATTATTGATTATGATTTTTGTAATCGAAAACTTTTTACACACAAACTCTTCTGCTTTCGTGGGACTTGGATTCATCTATTTAATTTTTCTTTTTTTCTACCAACACATTGGTTAATGTCTATTTTCAACTCATATATTTATGAACGTAAGACAGCAATAAAGGATGAATAAATAAACATATTAGTTGAAACTTGGGTGTTGGCTTTAATTTCCTGTAAAACAAAATACAAGAAATAGCACCTTTATATTTAAATAGCAAAACTCTTTACTACATCGTGATAATTGGTAAATTTGAATAAGAACACAAACGTTTTAATTTGAACTTGTCCAATATATCGTGCTTCTCTAATCAAAACTCATCTCGTGAAACTCTTTCGAAAAGCTCAACAAATGTTGACAGTCAACCATCAAATAGCAAATCATAGTATAAAAATTACAAACCATAACTGAATGGTTTCCAACCCAATACACCACTCTATTACGAATCATTAAAACATGAAACATTGAAGCGTATTTATATGTGATGTTTAATAATAATAAATGTTCATAATATACTTCTATCGTTGATTTGTCAAAAAAATTGATGAACGAATTGGGTTGGAGGGAGAGTACAGCGATCTGAAATTTCAAATTAAGTTTGATTCAATTAGAGAAACGAGATTTCGTGCTCTACTTTTGTTGGAACGATATCATTCTCACATCATTGAATTCGAAAATGAGTTTTATTTGATTGTGATTTTGAGTACTCAATCCTAGAACTTATATTGAGTAGGTACTCGAAATACCAATACTCGAAACTGATTTGTCGATTCGCCAGAATATTAATATTAAAATTGATTCATCAAATCCATAGGAAAATGTTTGCTATTGTGGCAGTTTCCTCGTCATTGGAGGAGCTCTCGTTTAGTACAATGAATGTCGAAAAATATGGTAATCCAGATTGAGTGCACTCGCTGATTCACTGTTCAATCAATTTTGATCCAATCGAAGTGAGTGTATCATTCTAATATTCTTGAGTGCACTTTTGCAATAGAATCTCTCTCATGGAAATATTTTCCGATCATTTCTATTCAAATCTGAAACGTATCGACCGAATTTTCATCATTCAGTATTTATATTTTCAATCAGAATGAGTTCACTGTCTTTTGAATAGTTCTGTAGACCAAATGATGTGCAGTGATAGTTGTATAAAAAAGTATTGAAAAGAAATTAGTGAATCACTCTTGGGCAATCATTTTTTTTCAAGTTTCTGCACTATTCTATTTACAGCACAATCCTGCTATTTCTATCTTTGCGTGAGACCTTGAATGTTATCAACTTTTCAGCTATTTTTATACATTGAAAGTAATTTTCAATTTTAGCATATATCTCATCCTATAATTTCTTCTGTAATCTGAAACATTACATTGTATCCATTTAAATTCTGTATAATTTCTATCAAATTCATAATATCATTGATTCGAATGAGAGAAGAGAGAAGCCTATCTTGGTACTGAGAGAATAAGGCCTTATTTGACGAGAAAAATTGATTGATTCATCAATGATAACAAAATTATTAATTATATTATGAAATTGAACCACTAGATTTTAGATTGACCTATTGATCATTCCATAGATCATTCGATGATCATGATGACCTAGCCTATGGAATTTTAAAATGTCTGTCACTGTTATAGAATTGTTACTATTATCATAATAAAGGGATTTCTAGAGAGCTGCCGATCTATGAATTCAAAAAAATTAAAAAAATAAATTGAGGGCGTACTATTCGGTAGATGAGTATCTTCAGTGTTCAATATAATGAATGCTTATAATTCAAAATGTCCCTTTTAATTTTTGGTAACACTGAATAATTTACTAATCATTAATATGAATAGTAGTTTGTTTTTAACTAATACTAAGACACAATGATATTGTAGTAGCATGTTTTACATGGTTTGAATATTTTCATATATTATATGATTTCTATTATTATAATATGCTCAATTATATATAATAATTTAATTTTACAAGTAGTGTTATATTATAGTTACTAGAATGTAACCAGTGCTTCGCAAGGTTCTAATTGGAAACTTTACAAACTGAATAATTAAGAACAGGCCAAAAACCTCCTCGGTAAATTAAGAATCTATATGCAAAATTCTAAGTTAGTCATTCCAGTACTTCAGACTTCATGATGCGTCATTCGTTGAATTCGTAGCCAATTCTTTCCTACTTTAATATCATAGATAAGGCGAAAAAGGACGCGTTCTCAATATCATCATGTATAAATTATGTATGCCATAGATAGAATCACGAAATGAGAGAATTATAAATATGAAAGTAAGTTTTAAGGAAAATTGTAAATTGTTTCGAACCGAAGATTTCAAAAGAAAAGCTGATAGAATATCAATGTATGCCCTATGGAATTTCATGTCCCATGAATGGAATTTGAACATTAATTCTGAAAAATCTAGAAGTAAAATTGAAATTTGGGTTTCGAGGTGCACGAGATTGATATTTTTAGAATCTATGTGCAAAATTTGTAGATCTAAATCCGGTATGCAATCCACAAGATGACTTGTTTTGATGCGAACATACACAACCCTACTCTCTCTTATTATATAGATTATTTTGACGTGCTTATACAATGTAAAGTTGTTCTGGCAATAAAGAATCTTGAATCTTGAATCTTATTATGTCTGGAAATGATTCGTTGTAGGATCCCTGTTAATAAAAGTATTTTATACTTTGAATATGATTTTGTGGTTGTGTTTTTGACACAGTGAGTGAGTTGGGACTGACGCAATCGATGTGAGTTGTGTGGTGTGTTAAAGTTGTTAAACTAGTTCCATACTGAGGCAGGCTGAGTTGAAACTATTCGCAGATTCTGGGGCAGTGAGTGAATTATCTTGCAGGTTTGCACAGTCTAGTCAAAGCCGCGCGGCTGGGGGAAGCTGAAAGGGAGAATGATTAAAATTAGCCCAGCCTGTAAGATGGGATCGCACTCTACTAAAAATAAGCTCGTCTGTTGGTAGCCCGGGCTCTGTTGGTCTTCTTGCCAAAACTGCGTTCACAATACTCGTCTTTCTGGAAACGCGGTTGCCGGTTTAGTACACGTTTTACAGAAACATTCACTTCAACCAGTCAGCTCTGGTTGAATGAATCAGCATTAATACAATCCTTATTAACCTCTGACAGGTTCAGTAAACGTCATCAAACTGTCAGCATGGATTGAATGGAAAGCATTAATGCTATTTATCAGCATTCCCTGACAAATTGAAGTGATTCTCACTTTAGTGACGATTGAATAATGGAAATCCAATTCGTCTATCTTGATGTTTGGCCAACACACTTGGCCTAGGACTGATAGCTTTTTTTCTTGCCGCACATCACTAACTCTCAGTAACTTTGTAAACTAACAATTTTCAATAATATTTGGATTAGATACGAACAATAGTCTACGTCAACAAATCTACAGATTTGTCTTCCATCCAAATAGATTGAATTTTGAAAATATTTTGAGTTGCTGTCAATCAGAAATGTATCACGATTAGCTGGCTCTCCAATCATATTGAATAATGTTTCTAAATACTGAGAGATGTTATTAAGAATAACAGTTCAAAACGGGATGCCTTCTATCCAATTTGAAAACTTTTCGAAAATATTCCGAAATGATGATAATAACATATTACTCCTAACAATAGTATAGACTGGCCTTTGATTGATAGGTTTCATCCAGATATCCTCCCGTAATTGAAATGATGAAGGGTAAATGGGATGTATTCTGTATTATTTCTACAACATCAATTCAAATAAAATGATTTTTGATGATCAAATCAATAACTATTGGAAAGTTATGAATTAAGATCGAGAACACAGATCTAACCACAGGCATTACATGTTTACTTAGTCTATGATATTACTTATCCATATATTCATTCGTTAAACAAGAGTTTGATGAGTAATGATTTGATGCGAATAATTGCATCATATCTCGTCAAAAACTATTTGATAGTTATTTTTTAAATCGAAAACATGATACATACTTTTATCCCTGCATTATACATACATAACACATGCATGATATAAAAATACATACACATACTTGCATCGTAGTAGTATGTTCAAGAAGAATCTATTCATTATATCTATTAGTGACATCCAATTTTTTTTTATTTATTTACAATGCAAAAAACACTAATGTAATAACATTGGAAGATAAAATAATAAGGTAGTCCTTGTGCTATTTTTCTTCCAAATTTATAGGCCACAAAGTCCAAGATAAGGTTAGAATTTCACTTGTACAATTTTTATAAAATTTTAGTCCAAAATAAACATAGATACAATCGTCGATACAATACATCGATAGATTTGAAATAATCGTCCAGATTTGGTCTAATTACAGTTTATGAACACTTAAATCGACTCTAGTCGACAATACGAAGTATTGGAACGTGCTGTAAACGTTCTGTACACGTATTGTTATCATTGTAAACGTACGATATCAACCAAATGGTTATTTCAAGAATGTCATATCCAATGCAGTTTCAAAAGCAATTATGATAACTGATAACAACTGAAGGACATTAGCAACTAGACAGCTAGCCCGGTTCTCACGTTATTAATTCCAACTACTTATTGACAGCTTCAGCTTCAATCGAATACGGTAACGATTTTGAATTATCAATAGCAAACAAGCAAGCTTGTATCAGTTTTACTGTTGTATATGTATATGGATTAAAAGCAGGACTCGTTAATTGAAAATGACGTGGATGATCTGTATTGGATATGGATTACTCCAGCAATTTGAATTGTGTCAAGCTTATCGATGTGATGTTTATTGGAAATGCGGTTGATTGAGTTGAACCCAATACGGATTACTGTGCCGCTTTCAACTGAGTTTATCAGGGAAATGAGCAGGAAAATGCATTCGCATTATAATCTGTAGTCTATATTGACAACCCTTTTCATGACAAATATCCAATTTGAGCTCATTCAGATAACACAACTATTCGTGCGGATATTCCCTTCTGTGCAAACTGTTTGTGTTCAACCATTCAATGATCATGTTGACTAATCATCAGAGCGTTTAGTTGACAGTCAGTGCTTTTGAAAAGCAGCCCACAGCTAAAATATGAAATCGACGTTTCAATCTTGGATCTGACATTCTCTCAATTTACATTGTCAATAGATAGCCATGACACTTCAACCACAGACAACCAGGTCTGTGTCTGTGATTTAACTCATTGCTAGAAGAATTTTAAAACATACATAACTGAATTTCAATAAGGTTATACGAGTTGAACGTTCTATGAGATGTTTATTACAATTTATAAATTACAACTCACACGCTTTATCACGCATGATAGTAACCTATTTCAAGAAATACTTTTAGATTTATAGAGGTTTGTCACGTAAAACTCACCTCTTTCATCTCTTGTTGATAACAAGCATTTCATTGAATGAGCGAGAGAAATCTTTCCGAAGATATTTTCTTCAAATCATTTAAAATCTAAGTGAACCTAATTAAAAAATCATTTATAGATTCATGAACAGTTACAATTTGATATATTTTGTTTTTATGAGTTATTACACGCGTTATCAACATAGTAACCAATTTTGAAAACATATTTTTTGATTTATAGAGGTCCATCAAGTATAACTCTGTTGTTGATAACAAGCATTTCATTGACATGAATGAGTGAGAGAAATTATTTTTCCGAGGTTATTTTCTTTGAATCATTAAAGTCTTGAGGAATCTATTTTAAAAATCATTCATACATTCATGAACCTGAGTTAGATACTATTAACTATTACTATTATATTACTGTTACTAATACAAGAGTATTCTAAATTTTTAAAGAAAACTTGAAGGTTTCCACTATTATGAGTTTTCTGTGATGCTCATATTCCCTTCTGTGCAAACTGTTTGTGTTCAACCATTCAATGATCATGTTGACTAATCATCAGAGCGTTTAGTTGACAGTCAGTGCTTTTGAAAAGCAGCCCACAGCTAAAATATGAAATCGACGTTTCAATCTTGGATCTGACATTCTCTCAATTTACATTGTCAATAGATAGCCATGACACTTCAACCACAGACAACCAGGTCTGTGTCTGTGATTTAACTCATTGCTAGAAGAATTTTAAAACATACATAACTGAATTTCAATAAGGTTATACGAGTTGAACGTTCTATGAGATGTTAATTAAAATTTACAAATTACAACTTACACGCTTTATCACACATGATAGTAACCTATTTCAAAAAATACTTTTAGATTTATAGAGGTTTGTCACGTAAAACTCACCTCTTTCATCTCTTGTTGATAACAAGCATTTCATTGAATGAGCGAGAGAAATCTTTCCGAAGATATTTTCTTCAAATCATTTAAAATCTAAGTGAACCTAATTAAAAAATCATTTATAGATTCATGAACAGTTACAATTTGATATATTTTGTTTTTATGAGTTATTACACGCGTTATCAACATAGTAACCAATTTTGAAAACATATTTTTTGATTTATAGAGGTCCATCAAGTATAACTCTGTTGTTGATAACAAGCATTTCATTGACATGAATGAGTGAGAGAAATTATTTTTCCGAGGTTATTTTCTTTGAATCATTAAAGTCTTGAGGAATCTATTTTAAAAATCATTCATACATTCATGAACCTGAGTTAGATACTATTAACTATTACTATTATATTACTGTTACTAATACAAGAGTATTCTAAAATTTTTAAAGAAAACTTGAAGGTTTCCACTATTATGAGTTTTCTGTGATGCTCATATTCACTGTGTACTGTTTGGCTGGATTTGAACCCACGACTGCTAGTTAAGCACAATCTATCAAAAAGTGAGCATTATTTCACAAAGTAGTCACAGTTCGCATTGCATTACGTCAGTAGATTATTAGGGATGACAGTATCCTTGGAATGGTTATTTTAGAATTATTCTACAATTACCTCCTCCCTATCCTCTTCTTCCTCCTCACCATTCACTACCTACTCCTACTACCTTCCTTAAAAGTGGTAGCACAGAATAGTTCAAAATCAAATAGAATAACTTTTTATTCTTAAAAATGCACTAAAAAAATAAATTTTGATAGTATTACTATTACAAGGATTTCCCTACAAGATTTTACGTCTGTGTATATAAGCATAGAGAAACAATAGCGTAAGTAGATATCCCATGGTATAATGAGTTTATGTCGCAACTTTTACTGTTATCTCAAGCCGATTACTGTCGATTTTTACTGTTTTGGCCGGGTGAGAGTGTATGAACGGCACAATATGAGAGACTACCAGTGTCACACAGCTTCAAGGGAAAGAACTACTTGAACTATCGGCTTGAGATAACAGTAAAAGTTACGACATAAACTACCTATACCATGGGATATCTACTTACGCTATTGTTTCTCTATGGTATAAGCTAGATAGAATAGATAGCTTATGTATGGTGGTAGAAAACTGTGAAAGCGTCTATTATTCAGATGAATCCCTTCATGTGATACCTGAAAAATCTCAACTATTTAATTCTAGTAATTTCCACAGTTAAAAATTATTCTATTTTGATATGAGAAAGCTGATCGTATCATGTACACGTCATGTAGCGCTAGCGAGAATCACTTGAAATTGTCAGCCTTTCCCATAAATATCATTGATGATCCACATTGAATCAATTATGACAGTTCAAAGTGGATTTGGTGGACATGTAAGCTAATCCTGGGATAGGTCATAGGTCACATTATACTGATGATGCTAACCCCTAACCACAATGCAGATTGCATCACTCTAAGTGACAACTCAACCCATCACTGTAACTCACACTATGTTTCAGTCCCTCACACTGTGATCCAATCACTCAATGTCTCTTACATACACGTGGGCACAAGACCTAAATAATTGAATAGCATAGTGCAACAGCCATTATAGCCCTCTATCATAATAGCTTGACCCCCAATCAATTCTGTATAGATAATTTGGCGAGTATATTATCCCACTATCAATATCAATTAACATGAGAGATTATTTGTGTAAAACCGTTGAATGGGGTATGAATTATCCGAATGAAAAAGACTGAGAAATTGTCAAAAAACCACTGATTCATTTGATAATTAGAAAGACCGGTTTTGGTTATTACACCATTGTCAATCTCTGATAAACTCAGTGCTAATCTGTTTATCAGAGATTGAAAATGGTGTAATAACCGAAACCGGTCTTTCTAATTATCAATAAATCATTGTCAATCTCTGATAAACTCAGTGTTAATCTGTTTATCAGAGATTCACAATGGTGTAATAACCGGAACCGGTCTTTCCAATTATCAATAAATCAGTGGTTTTTTGACAATTTCTCAGTATTTTTCATTCAAAATGAATAATTACCACAATATCAACTTCTCAACTAAACAAAAATATGAATTATTTATTTAAACTGGGTATCTCTACATTCTAATGAACTTTTCCAAATAAGCATTTGATAATTATATTGAGTCTAGAGTATTTGGAATGAATTCTTTAGCATCGCCAGGGAGATGAAAGTATTCTAACTACTTCAACATTGCCAAGTAGATGGAAGTATTTGATAAAATACAATTTATTGTATGAACATTCATTTTACATACGTTGTTTTGCTGAACAGAAAGAAAACTGTGAAAAAGGCATTGCGTCTTATGGGAATTGTACACATGGCAGAGATTAATCTATATATACGTTTCAAATTATAAGTTTCAACCAAACACTGTTCGAATTCGTTGATAGTGCGATGATAATGGATGAATTAAATGAATATATAGAGTAATATGCTGAGTAAATGAATAAATAAATAACCTAATGCGATACCAATTATTTGTATATCATGTTCCATTTCCAATTCATCAACGATGTTCTATCAATTTGAACTATCTGAAATTTGGATGATTGGATTATCCCATTAAATTTCAATTTACAATAAACAAAACTATTTTAGTATTGCAGTATGTTAATAGAATTTTAATTTATTCTATACTCGAGAAAAAAATCGCTTCGCTACGATCTTCTTGGTAAATTTAGAATGAAAGCACATTCTTAAATCTTCGTTTAAATATACTGCTTGAATCTTGACCGAGTTGGCAAAATAGATAGCTTTTTGCGGTGATAATTATTAGGTCCTTGACGTTATAACGGCACGAAAAAAACTGTTTTAAAAAACAAAGTAGATTATTGTTAACAAACTGCAAGAGAATTCTGGATCAATTTTATTTTTTCTCTCCGGCTACGTTTATTGGAATATATTCCATGAATGATAGATATCTTTCTTTAATTTATAAGTCTCCTTTCTACTCTAATCATACAGGGAATCAGTAAATTAAGGTGATTACGATGAAGTTTTTCCAAGAATGTACTCTTCCTGGAATGAATGACTACTTTTAGAATTATCATTTATGAATCTAAAAATCGCTTCTCGTTGGTTCATAAACCACCTAAGGTCTAAGGTAGACTTATATTTTATCATCATCCGTCTTATTATTCACGCACAAGCCTACAGATTGTGGGCATCACCCTCAGCAAAACAAATAATATCAAAAATTCATGAGTTCAGAATTAAAGAAAACTTTCAATCAAGGTTATATGGAGTAATCGGTATCTTATATTCAATACATTAGAAATTGCTGTCATAATCTTGGAGGGAGAAAATGTTAAATCGGAGTTTGAGGCTTTGAATAATGAAGAGCTCTGTCATTTTTATTGTTTAATGACTTTTTATATCTATTTCTTTTTCAGATTCCTAAGATGGAGGACAGGCCGTTTCATCATACCTTCTATCAGCAGCAATAGCTCCTGAAGACTTACTGGAGTTTGATTGCACAGCAGGTATTTGCTTATTCTATTAAACATTTTCTTGGATTTTGTTCTTTTAGTCCTCCAGTAATTATCTATTTCTGAATAATATGTTCCTGGTATATAATATTACTTCACTTATCATAACCAGAAATTCAAATGAGTCACAAATTTCAGCTAATACTGATATTGTAATAATATTTTAATTTCATACAGGGTGTCCCAAAATAATATTAACATCATTTTATAATTTTTTTATCCAAACACGAGAAAATCATAATTTATAAAATCATGTTCATACAGGCTGGAAGGCTTCCTTGCTATTTACAACGAATTGATGTTTTGCTGCCTCGTAACACACATTTCATTGTATCTGTGTTATGCTTTGTCCGATTCCCATTTTTCTGGTGTTGACTGATTGTTAATAAAATTTCCTAAAACAATTTGTTTCTGGTAAATTTTTCTATCTATCACCGTTCTCCCGCAATTTTGGATTGAAAGTTTGAATGGCCGTTATTTTGAATTTTCGAATTGGACAAAGTTGAATATTTTTTCTACAGTTCACCACTCTTATTTGAACATACCTACCTATTTTTATAGCGATCGGTTGAAAAAATTGAAGATAAAAATTATTTTGTAATAATTACCAAATGGCGAATATCTCATAAACGAAGCGTTTTAGGAAAAAAATCAACATTTTCTCTTCATTTCGACCCATAGAACCTATTCCCGAAGTTTGGCCCTTTAATTTTGGGAAATTCTGTATACCAGTGCATATAACACCACATTAATACAATACCACAAACTTAGTTCAATAACGGATTATAGTTTTTTGTTAGTAAGTTCCATCGTTCTCCTTTTTCCTCACGACGTTTTCTTCTGACACTTAAATTTTTCAATTTGAATTCTTGGTTCTATATCTGGTCGATGAACCGCTATTGTTGACGTATAAGTACACCGCTAAATGTTGGATTGGCTTGTCTAGGCCAATGGCAGACATTCAGGTTCACCTTGATAGATTATTCAACTACCAACCATATTGCTTGCTCTTTACTGTTGCTCTTTATTATTTATCGCGGTATCACATTATTGTAATGAATCTATGGCTGACTCTTTATTCAACATAGATAACTAGTATGATTATGATATCATCTTTTCTATTATCAAAAAGAAAATATAGCACACATCTTATGCTTTTAGCTTATGCTATCTTCTCTCTATGCGAAAAAAATATCCAGATATATTTTCCTAGTAAGATGGATTGATTGAGTACTTTATTTATGTAGATTACAATACTGGCTTATACACTTCCATACAATAGCTTTCAATAAAGCAAAATTATAGCAGAATTTACATAATATAGACTAAGAAAATAATTCTAAAAAACGTTTTGTGTAGTTGAGAAGTTGATATTGTGGTAATTATTCATATTAAATGAAAAAGACTAAGAAATTGTCAAAAAACGACAGATTTATTGACACTAAGAAAGAACGGTTTCGGTTTGAGTTTATCAGAGATTGACAATGGTGTGATAACCGAAACCGGTCTTTCAGTATCAATAAATCTGTGTTTTTTGACAATCTATTAGCCTTTTTCATTTAATTTAATATCTAAAAAAGATTAGAGATCATTGAGATTAAAATCATTAATGAGTATTTACTTCGGATAACCACACATTTTAAATATATTTGTGAAAGTTGTGAATGATTAACCCGTTAGAGCTCATTGAATAAGTCCCTAATATGTGAATCGAGTTGATCTTTTTGATTTGAACTTTTCATCGTCCATTCTCTATTCACAAGTACTTGTACAAATACTTATTGTTGGGAAAAGAAAAATTGTTCGAACCTCAAGCGAATACTCTCCCGAGTTTGGATAGAACAATATAGTCTGAAATAAGTGCTCATCCAGAGCTTTTCTTTACATTGGAATGAATACAATTTCTTTACGGCGAATTGTTCTCTCCAATATTTCCATTCTATAGAGGAGAATGTTGACGGAAAAGCAATTCTCCATGACTCAGCAGACAATTCCGTAGGGAAAACTCCTGAGAAATTCTTGAGAGAGAAAAGAGTCAAAATGAGATGCTAGAGTTTCATTAGGGCGTTTCCATTTTTAACGTAAACAAAAAATACTGTCATGGTGAAGTTGAAATGGGAATTTTGTCAGCGCTCTAGTTCTTGTGGAGAACAGGATAAAGTGTGTTTTTCTTCGTTATTTCAGCGGAAGTTTTCACGTGAAATATTGAGAGTTGGTTCCTACTTCTTCTATTTCTCGGAGAAACTCACTTTCTTGAAAGTCAATGCTGAAGAAATATTGTTGGTGAATCATGAACTGAGACATCATTTTCTCTTGGTCTGTGATAAAATACATCTTACGTTGTTTTCATATTTGGTTGAATCTATTATATGGCAAACATTTCATTAGAAAGTAAGTAATACTTTCATTAGTGTCAATTCACAATTATTGGTAATTGAAAGCAATATCAGTACTTTAATATGTACACTGTACTGTGCTTTACTGTCACGACTATACTGACCTCTGTACATACACGATTTTAATTGAATTTGCATTCTGGGAGTAAACCTATCTAGGAGTATTTATGAATACATTCCAACGCTCATGAAAATCGCTACCATGAATATGACGTAACTGATTACTACTCATAAAGTACGTTGATAATGTTTCTGAATGATGATGATGATTGAATCAATCTTTCGCATGAACATTGATCCATGTTTTCCAATGAAATTCTTTTCAGACGGGCAGAAAAAGCATTGGCTCTCAGGAATATAGGAGTTTGGCCCTTTTTCGTTCCGTAAATGTATGAACACTCCGATAAGAACCCATGGTATTCATATTCTGTCCAGTTATGCAGGAATTCATTGTAAAGCAAGACTTTATCGTATCCACACGTTTTCATATCTAATCATTCTATGTAGCAGTTTCATCTATCGTTTCCATGGTAAATACTCGTTTTCACATCAAGCTCATCAAACCTCTTACAACACATGCAAAATCGTGAATCGAGTTGATCTTTTTGATTTGAATTTCTCATCTTTTATTCTTCATCCACCAGTATATGCGCAAACACTTATGATTGGAATTATTGAGCAAAGAAAAATATTCCAAACCTTTAGCGAATATTCTTTCGTCTAGATAAAAAAATATAGTCTCATCCAGTAAGTGCTCAATAAGTGCTCATCCAGAGCTTCTCTTTACATTGAGATAGATATAATTTAAATACCAGAAATACCAAAATTTGTTTCGTATCAAATTTATGTTCATCGCTTTTCAAATTTTGGAAGAAATACTGTTCATTAATAATGTAAATTTGAGCTCCCATACAACAGAGCAGCCACAATATGGTGCCTATATTTTTGTATTGAATATCATGGTAGATGAAGTTATTATTGAAAAATGACACATGACAGATTATTTTTAGCTGAACAGTGGAATAATTATTATCGATTCAGTTTATAAATTCGATATCACCATAATCGATTCAGTGTGTGAAGTTGGTACTACCACATACAACAATTTGAATGTGGAATGAGTTCAATCTAGTTCATCCGTAATGTTGATTAAATAAAGATTGAAAGAACGCTTGATTATCTATTCCAGGAGCTAATAGCTACTAAAAGCTCACTGAACTAGGAAATTGAAGGAGAGGCTTTTGATTAGAATGGAGCCAGACGCTCGATTATGCAAATTACCTCCCTCTAAAACATGTCTGTTTTTTCAGTAAAATGATCATGTGAGTCTCATTGCTAGAATTTGCAATTCTTTCGGTTCATCTATTACGGATTAACTTTTCAATTATGATGATCATTTTGGCATGAGTGATGAATAAATTGAGTAGAATAAGTTTCAAATGGGAATTCAATTTATTTATGGAGTGAACTCATGGAGAAGGACATAACAGCATTGATAAATCACATACTCAATCAATTAACGGAATACAAGAGCTCATGAAATGCGCCATCAACGTTCAACAATAACTCCATTACTCAATAACTCAGTAAGTACATAACTCAGCTTGGTACATAGACGACATCTAGCAAGTCTGCGATTTACCCAAACTTTGAAACTACATCAACTGATAATGTGTATGGAACTAATATCAAGAGGTTAACTGGAGACATAAATGACAACAATAATTGAGTTTCTCTCTCACCACGTACTATGAACCAAATTGAATATGAACTGCTGATGATTGAGCTAGGACTACATCATGATCTAATGATATCTCATACATACTTAGGCTGTGCAAAGGCTACAAATAAACATTTTACTGGTGATATTTTTCAAAGTTTTTCGATTTGTATATCATCAAGCCAACGAAAGTGAAAAATTTTCTCAGAAAAACATTTTTTTTATCATCAAAACATTGTTTTTTGAGATATGTGCGCCTAAAGTTTAAATTTTCGGGACAGAATATTTCAAATTCGGTAAGAGATAAATCCATGAGTTTCAGAGGATAAATATTCTTCATTGAATAAAACAAAAAAATCTGAAAATATAAATTTTTGAGGAAGTTATTCAATTTACTAAAAATTACCAAAGATAACATTTAGTCGAGTTATTTTTGGTAAATTGAATAACTTTCTCAAAAATTGATATTTTCAGAAATCTTTTGTTTTATTTAATCAACAATATCATGAAGAATTTATCCTCTGAAACTCATGGATTTATCTCTTACCGAATTTGAAATGTTCTGTCCCAAAAATTTAAACGTTAGGCGCACATATCTCAAAAAATAATGTTTTAGGAAAAAAAGTTTTTCTGAGAAAACTTTTTAATTTTGATAGATTGATGTTATACAAATCGAAAAACTTTGAAAAATATCATCAGTAAAAAGTTTATTTTTAGCTTTTGCACGGCCTTAAGGCATAAGTATACATACTTATCGGCAAGGGATGTACTTTGTACTTTTAATAAGATTATTGCAATCAAAATAAAATTATTGATCTGGATGTACTACTTATCTATAATGATATGATAAGCTATATTGTAGTTATCATTGATTGAATATGGATTTTGAAATCAGTTACATTGATTTATATGACACTATCTGAATAATTGGATCATTTCTTCAATAACAAATGCCTGCTAGAAAACCTTCAAAAATTAGGATCTAGCTGACTAAAAGTGACTGCTATCTCAGCATCTTTTGGTCATTATTATCCTATCAAGAATTGTGTTCTGCGGGATGCCTGCCTTGTTCCTTCAACCTTTTAGTGGTTGTGAGTTTAGTAAAAATCATTCATTTCATTCATTTTCATTCATTTCATTCATTTCATTCATTTCATTCATTTCATTCATTTCATTCATTTCATTCATTTCATTCATTTCATTCATTTCATTCATTTCATTCATTTCATTCATTTCATTCATTTCATTCATTTCATTCATTTCATTCATTTCATTCATTTCATTCATTTCATTCATTTCATTCATTTCATTCATTTCATTCATTTCATTCATTTCATTCATTTCATTCATTTCATTCATTCATTCATTTCATTCATTTCATTCATTTCATTCATTTCATTCATTTCATTCATTTCATTCATTTCATTCATTTCATTCATTTCATTCATTTCATTCATTTCATTCATTTCATTCATTTCATTCATTTCAACAAGACGAAACATACAAAAATAATTTATATCAACAGGGTAACCGAATTATTCTGCTTGGAAGTGCTTAGGTAAAGAGACGGAAATTTAGAAGGTAGAGAAATGAAAAAATATTTTCGATTCTAATGGACAGCCGTATCATTTACTCAAGAATTACTGTGGCCCGTGTATTGTAGAATATTATGAATCGAGGAGAGAAAAGGGGCAGATGATGAGTTATGATGTTATTCTCAAGTTCGGTAATGGAAAAAACGCTGCTGTGCTCCAGTGTGATGAAAAATATTATGAGAATTCCACAGTCTCCCATCAGCTGTTCTTTGAAACATGCAATGTTTCAAATAATAGCTCGGTGTCTCAACAGTTGTTACAATCTTGTCTCACTTTCATTCCTCTCATTCCTTTTTTTCATTAAAAATATATTTTATTTTATTTTCTTTAACTGAGTATTGCTTGTTAAATTATAATTTAGTATTGTATTAGAGGAGTTAAGTGTAAGAGAGGGCCGACTGCGCCCTTACTTCGCCCTCCTAGGTCAAAAATAAAGACAGTTTTTTCATTCTTTTATATTCTACTCTCTTTTCTCATTCTTTCTCATTGTCAACAGAATATAAGAATTGGTAGCTTATATCAGCTGTTGTTTGTTGAATTAGTTTTTCATTTTAAAGATCCTTTGTAAGTTATCTCAGAGATATAAGTTTTGATACAAACATATTTTTGTATGACAAATAATATTCTAAATTTCGTCAGATATTTATTTATTTATTATTCATTTATTTCACAGTTACAGTAAATTTATAAACAAAACAAAATACATAATAATCCCATGCATGGGCCGAAGCCTGTGTGCAGGAATGAGTTGCAACATCACTTGACTGCAGCCAACAAAAATAAATCATATAGTACATAATATTTTATACTAAAGTAGCTATTCAAAGATGCATGATTCTCAAATAAAACTCAAAATGAAAATAATCCTTGTGATTCAATATGTAATTAAAAGCGAATCAAGAATGATAATGAGGAAAATGAATTGAATGGAAAAGTAGAACAATGACTGAAGGAAGTATAGGGTGTTAATATTACGGTGAGGATGAAATAATATAGAAGAGAGGTTGAAGAAGAGGGGATGGGAGGGATTGAGAAAAGCTAAAATCACTGATTGAAATCGCTAGTCAATGTCATTCTTCGATGCCATCCTTCAAGATAATACTGTTCATCTCAATCTTATATCAATGTTCAATCAAGATCTATTCAATATTGAATCTATCCGAATGAATAGAACATAGAGTCTCAGCTAAACAACGATATTATTCCAATAAAATGGATTTATACTGTATTGAAACGATCATAGCAGATATGTCACATAGTATGTTAATCTCTAGTCTCTCAGACTATGTAAAGTTTTTAACACATTTTTTTTGTAACAGTTGATAGGTATTTAATTATATATATTAGGTATTAAATTGATATGGGTAATTTATCAATTTGTAATTTTTACCAATCAATTTCAATTTCATTATACATTTTATCTTATTTCTATATTCATTGATGAATCGATCGATACAAGCTCAAAGTCAATTCAATACTGAGATTATTCTTTTATTGCTTACCAATTCGAAAAAAGCAGTTAATTAAGTTCATTAAACTTAGTTGAAACTGATTCTAATCAGTCAATTTCAATATTGATATCCATCAATTTCAATTTCAATATACAGTAAATCTTATTTATATCTTCATTGATAAATTGCAATCGATCGATTCAAGTCCAAGATAAATTCATTACAGAGATCATTCTTCTATTGCTTAACAATCCAAATAAACTGTTAACTAAGGTCATAAAACTTAGTTGAAACTGATCCTAAACAGAATTACGCGTTCGTTATGATTGTAACATATTGCTTGAATGATGCTCTCGGATAATAAACAAAGCCTTTTCTGACGAGCGAATCCTCGTTCTCTTGACACATAACTCCTTATCAAGTGTGCGTTGCGATGTTTACCTTGTGACGCAAAAGAGATCACAGCACTCGTAATACCCGAGTCCTATCTCAATTTACGTCTTCGTAGCCTCTATAAATGGTATTAAGACAACAAAATCTCGCACGCTGCTGACAAAACTACTATAGTGAGATTCACTACGAACTGTCAGTAGCTGTTGGATGGGAAGAATTGATGAAAAATGCTGGAAGCGAATGTCACGAGGAGGAAGCGACAATTTATTACCGTCAGCGCAGTTGTAAAAAGATGAGATCTCCCAGAAATGTCACGTAGATGAGTTATGGCTCCAATCGCGATTGATTCGTTCTCGTTTCGTCGAAAATTGAGAGATTTACGAAAAGCAATCACACTCTTGAACTTGACTGAGCCTGGAGCATTATATTGGGAAACGAAAAATACGATGAGCAGCCTACTCCCTACAAAGGCAAGGAGTATTTTTTTGAGTGATGGTGATTTTGATTTCAGTTCTAACATCAATAACGCTCTGTTCAAAATTGAAGAGAATTCCCAAGTTTAAAGGGATTATTTCGTAATCACCGTTGATTACCGGTAATTACAATCATTATTGTTATTGAATTATTGTGAATAGCTCTCACTCTTATTCAAGTGGTAGCTTTATTCATGAGGCTCTTATTATGAATAGCTGTAATCAAGAAATCACAAATTAATGAAGGCAATAATGGTAGGTAGGTCTATTTTAAATCGATACTAACAAGAATGAAAATATTGAAGTTATATGTATATTCGGCGGTAAGTTTAAAAATTTAGATGTAGAGCTGCAAATAAAGTGTTTGACGATTTCACGCATCGTAACGGATTGTGATCAAACTTATTCGATCAAGAGGAGTCATATAACTTTTTAGTTCCATTGTTTCTGAACTCCTAAATCGTTTTTAGTGAAGTTCATGTTTGTTTCTCATTGCATTTTACATAATGGTATGACTTCAAACCCAGTTCAATCCTGATCAACGTACATAACGTCCTGTTTGCAGCAGTTGTGTAACAAGAATGACCTTCTCTCCATTATAGAATATACCAAATATTATACATTGAGTGAAAAAGACTAAGAAATCGTCAAAAAACACAGATTTATTAATACTTAGAAAGGCCGGTTTCGGTTATTACACCATTGTCAAACTCTGGAGTTTATCAGAGATTGACAATGGTGTAATAACCGAAACCGGTATTTCTAAGTATCAATAAATCTGTGGTTTTTTGACAATTTCTTAGTCTTTTTCATCCAATATGGATAATTACCACAATATCAACTTCTCAACTACAAAAAAACTGAAAAAATATTATACATAGGATATGTGAGGCTTCAGAAAGTTCATATTTCCTCAACTGATCTTGGGTGAGAACATGACAAATGTATTTACTTCAAGGCAACTTGGAATAAAGACTGTTAAAGTATGAACTTTCTTGGATGTGCACCCTTATTGATTTCATTTTTATAACTGTAGGAAAGATATTGATATACTTTGAAATTCTGATCAGTTGAATTTATTGATGTATTTGATACATTTATATTGATACACAACAATTATTCATAGCTTATTATGAATTCAATTCCAGAGCAAAATACTTTCAAAACGTTATGAAATAAAAACACACATATATCGTCAAATTCTACAGTTTTATTTGGTACAGTACCATGGTTTCGTGACCGCACAGGTCACATTTTCAAGCTGAAGTTTTCATTATGGAACGGTTCTACAACATCGACAGTGACTCAGTCTAAATTTAAAAACGTTTAGCTTGTTTTAGCTTTAAACTTCATGGAAGTCTGATGACAACTTCTAGACTCTCCTTTTGAGAGGAGTCCTTCCTTGTATTAATCAGTCCCTCAGTTATAATGACTCTAATGTCCCCGCTATATTAAACTTCTGTTATAACAGACTGTGCAAAAATGTGTTATAAACAATATAGCTAGCAGAATACATTCATCCAAAAAAGTTACATACACAATAAAAAACGATTCCACTTCAAAATTGATCCCTATTCATCTGCCTTTATAGGAGAATTTGTCAATGGCACATGGAAGACTTGACTCTTTTTCGACGTTGTAAAGGGCGAGAAGAACTTCTTGGAACTCGTCCAGAATCGTATATAGAAAATGATTTTGCGTGAGGTAAAAAAGAGAGATGAGAGCAACAATCGTTCGGAGATTTTCAGGCGAAAGAAAGAGAAGAAAGCAACAATTGTCGGGAGATTTTTGTGGCTTTGCAGTGAGGTAAAAGGAGGACTGCAGAAATTCGTTTTTTTCGCTCCATTAACCTCAAAGGGCAATTTATGGAGAGACGATCACAGTTGCATGGGGACAAACAATGAAGGTCTAGAGCACTTCTGAATTGAGAGATGCTCTTTTAACAAGAGAGAATCTCATTTCTCTCTTCAGAACCCTCTTTTTTTCTTCCTCTCTGATATTATTCATTACCGACGCATGAGCTTGAATAATCCAATTATTGTAAGAGGATCAATATCCACAAATACATGAAAACCCGAGAGAACATGATGGATATGACGATATTTATCAATATTTGACTTGTTGTGAATGTGATCAAAGAATGTTCATTAACGTTTCAACATTGTTGGGAGAAGGAATGTGATAGGATTATTGTACAGCGACTGAACATTTAGGGGCTTGAAGTGTGCAGGCGGCTATATTGATTCAGTGTTTATTGTAATGATTGAACGTTTATTGATTATTGTGAAACGCATTAACAATATTGTCTTATTTCAAGATATCTTCCAAATAAACTAGAATGTTGAGGTGCTACAATGGAACAGAATGTATTAAATTTCTTCATTCTGCCAGTTAAAACTTCAGCCCAAAAGTCCATATCATTACTTCAACATCTTATCTATTTTAACTATCAGAAACTATGAGTTTCACCTTATTAGGCGCTGCTGTTAACAATAATTTGTGTATTTTTGCGTTGTTGTGAGAGTGATGTGCTAAATATCCATTTCATATGAAAACTCCTTGACTGTCTTTCATCTTAGAATATGTAAAGAAATAGCGGTTTCTGTTTCCTTCTCTAGACAAACTGTTTCTTCTGAGTCATTTGTAAGAATTTCTGATAGTGGGAGTTAGTGGCTTATCTGAGTCAATGACCAACATTCATTTCGATATATAATCCAGCTATGGATCATATCGATTACACAAGACAGTTGTAAATGATTAATAAATAAATACAATGAGTTCTGCTCTGTACTTAAGTGTAAATTTACCAAATATTGATGATGATGGAAAAACCAAAGCCAACAACCTCTCGCTATTCCAATAGCGAGGTGTTAAAATTCATGATTCTAAAAATTTTTAGTATTTTTCTAAACTAGAAAATTCTACCCACCGATCAAGAAAAAAGAATAATCATTGTAATCAACGGTTATATTCCACGTTCAAAGATCTAGCTAACAATCTGGAACCATTCTGATTTGCTTCTGGAATGTGGTGAAATCTGAATCATGTAAATCACAGGTAATTTTAGTGGTTGAAATCATTTTCTTCGATATCACTCTAAAGCTCAAAGAAATGAGTTCAACATATGAATTGCTTATTTTGTGTAGTTGAGCAGTTCATATTGTGGTAATCATTCATATAGAATAAAAAGACTAAGAAATTGTCAAAAACCACAGATTTTATTAACAGTAGAAAGACCGGTTTCGGTTGTTAAAACATTGTCAATCTCTGATAAACTAAAACTAAATACAAGAGCAGCAGAATTTATACTATTAGGTGAGTAATGCTATTGCTCAATCGCACAAACGCCTGCCCTTGGCCCAGCGAGACGCTCTCCTCCCACTGAACAGTGCATATAATAGAAACGTTACAAAATGACGGTCTAAGCAACAGACTCGCCATTATCTCGCCAGCGACAAGAAGCCAGCAAAGAAATTTTGTTATCATGGCTAGTCTGTTGCTTAAACCACCATCTTGTGACATTTCTGTTATATGCACTGTTCAGTGGGAGGTGAGTGTCTAGCTGAGCCAATGGCAGGCATTCATGTCCTTCACCAATAGCAGTACTCGCCTACTAGTATAAATTCTGCTGCTCTTGAATTTAGTTTTAGTTCATCAGAGAGTGACAATGTTGTAACAACGGAAACCGTTCTCTCTACTTTCAATAAAATCTGTGGTTTAGACACATTTCTTAGTCATTTTATTCTATATGAATATTTACCACAATATGAACTTCTTAACTACACAAAATAAGCAATTTATTTATGTTGAACTCATTTCGTTGAGCTTTAGATTGATATCGAAGAAAATGATTTCATCCACTAAAATTAGTTGTGATTTACATGATTCTAATTTTACCATATTCCAGAAGCATATCAGAATGGTTTCAGATTGTTAGCTAGATCTTGGAATGTAGAATATAACCGTTGATTACAATGATTTTTTTTCTTGATCGGCGGGTAGAATTTTCTAGTTTAGAAAAATACTAAAAATTTTAACAACCAAATTTTAACACCTCGCTATTGAAATAGCGAGATGTTGTTGGCTTTGGTTTTTCCAAAATCTGTGACTTTTGAAAATTTCCTAGTCCTTTTATTTAATATAAATTCCAGGTTCGATTTCAAAATAAATCAGCAATAATGAAATTTATTTCAAAATGTTAGAATTGGTTGAGTCGAGAAGATTGATGCTATTCATGAGAAATTCTAACCTTATATATCTCATATTTGAATAGAGTGAACTTCACTACAGATGTTCCTATAAAAGTTGAAAATCAGACATTGATTGGAATAGATGAGCTCCAATAAACTGTTGAGATGAGCAGCCTGCTTCACAGACCCAGATATTGGAAGAAAAGATCTCGTTGAATATCATCAACTTTGAAAGAAAGGATTCTCAAGTCCTTCCCCCTCTCCGCCACTCACCCATCAACTGCTCTACCCACCCCTTCTAGCATGCTGCTTCGCCGTTAACAGGACTTGAATATTAAGAGGCTCCATCTCCATTCTTCATTCTGATTGCTGTTCATTATTTAGATGTCGAGGAACTTTCTTACCTACTAGAAAAAGCTTCTTCAGCTTTTACTCAAACTCTAGCACTTTATTCTCCCCGATCGATGGAGTGAACATCGGATTGAATGAAAACATCGGTTCAACTTGAGATTGAAGTTGAAAAATCTGTACCACTTTATTCCCAAGTTATCCTTTCAACTATCCGGTTCATTGTTAACCACTTATCACTGATAGAATAAAGGAAGTAGTATTTCAATTAAGTATTATCGACGTCTTTGAATGAAGGAATGAACATCTTGTATAGTAGTGAAGGATGTTTTAGATGCTTATACACTTTATTAACTGCTAGTATCAACCGTTTCCAAAATGAAATCAACTTTTTGTACAGCAGTAAAAATCCTGATATGGAAGTAGATGTTAGTATGAAAAAGAAACGATTTGACATTGTCATTTGAGTGAATTGACTTGATAGAGTTTAGCACCCAGAACTTATTTCTTCATTCGTAATTAAGTGATAGAGAGGACATCACTGTCCAAACTTCGCTACGTCTTAAAATAGAAGCGTCATTATATTCTAAGTGGTTTCACAACCACTAGCTATATTATATTATATTATATTATATTATCACTAATATAAGTCATTCTATGTAATCACAATGTTGTCAATGCTGTAGGAATTTTCATGTTGTCTTTCAAATGTCTTTCATGTTGTCTGTTTTTGTTGTCTTTATGTTTGATACATTTTCTCTAAGTTCATACGTACACTTGTACTTATACGAGTAAGTGGTTGTGACAATATATTTAGTCATTCTATTTAATCACAATGTTGTTAATGCTGTAAAAATTTTCATGTTGTCTTTCAAATGTCTTTCATGTTGTCTGTTTTTGTTGTTTTTCATGTTTGATACATTTTCTCCAAGTTCATACGTACACTTGTTACGTACACTCATACTCTTCATTCTTCGTGGTGAAGTTGAATAGAAAACTGTTTTGCTGATAAGCAAGTTTTAGGTGAAGAATGAGCTGATTGATAAGTAAGTGGCTACATTATATATCCTTCTTTGATGTCCTCCATCGCCATTATTTGCTGGGGAATAATTTTGGCTGCACGGAATCATTATTTGTCGGACCGAATTCGTGTTTAATCGAAGTTTACATTTGATTGTGAGAGGCTTTCAGCTAGCGTTCTCCAAACAGAGACGACCCTGGCAAATAGGTCTTCAGCTTTGATCTGTGTTTGCTTACTTTAGTGATGTCTGTGTACATTTCTGACTATTGTCTCGACTTTTATTATTGTACACAGTGCCATTAGCGTAGTCTACGGCTGGCATCTATAAATAGCGTAGCCTACGTGATAGAGGGGCAACGCTTCTTCTTTCTGCTTATCTCTCAACCAAATACCTTATCTTTGCAAGTCTTTCTAATTTCAAATTTAGAGTTCCTATTCTCGAAAAAAGTGTACAATACCGACTGACCGGTGAGAGGCGGTTTATACCGGTGCGACGTCTCTCTTACTTGATATCAGCAGCTGATATCAAAGGTACTCCACTATTGCTGGCGACTGAAAAATTCCACAAACCGCTGTTAATAGAATTTCTCTTCTCAACCCACCTACATTACCTTCTCCAAAATAATACAATTTTCTCCGTGAAAAAGAATGAACATGAAATCAAGAATTACATTTCAAATTTTGTAGGGTATCCAATGAAAAAAGAAACAAAATTTGAAATGTAATTCATGATTTAATTGATTCTTGTAAGTCTTTCTGATATTGTAATAGTGATTTTTGGAGGAAGTACTAATTTCCATACCTGTGAAACACTATTAAATTAATTAATAATACAATGATACAAATTTTGTAGGGTATCCAATGAAAAGAGAAACAAAATTTGTATCATTGTATTATCAATTAATTTAATAATGTTTCACAGGTATGGAAATTAGTACTTCCTCCAAAATTCACTATTACAATATCAAAAAGACTGGAAGATTTCAGATCATCTCATCTCACTACTCATTCACAAGTGAATTGATATCATTTTTCTGCAGTCTCTCATCCACATGCTCACTTGTGGCAATCATTGAGCGAAACTGTTAAACTGTGAACTGTTATGAGATGGAAAACTGAAGGATTATGAAGATGAGATTCGAGTTTTCATGATAATATAATTCATATCTCTACTTATATCTCTAATGATGATGTTCCAAGATCTATGTATCAATTTCATTATAATACAAAAACGTCATTCATATTCTCTACATACAATGATGATGTTCCAAGATCTATGTATCAATTTCATTATAATACAAAAATGTCATTCATATCTCTACATACAATGATGATGTTCCAAGATCTATGTATCAATTTCATTATAATACAAAAACTTCATTCATATTCTCTACATACAATGATGATGTTCCAAGATCTATGAATCAATTTCATTATAATACAAAAATGTCATTCATATCTCTACATACAATGATGATGTTCCAAGATCCATGTATCAATTTCATTATAATACAAAAATGTCATTCATATCTCTACATACAATGATGATGTTCCAAGATCCATGTATCAATTTCTTTAGAATACAAAAATGTCATTAATATTCTCTACATACAATGATGATGCTTCAAGATTTATGTATCAAAATTTGTGTTTGTGCTATGTAAATTCATCAATATGAGTTCATTCTTGGAAGGAGATATATATCTTAATTTTCAATAGATATATATATATATATATATCTTTATATATAAAGAGAGATATATATCTTAACTTATATGTGTTTGAATTAACGTATTCAAGAGATTGTTTAGTTCCCAATCGTTTGTAGACAAAAAGATGTGTTACAACAAAGATGTCTTAATATTCAAGAACTTGGATTTTTCCAACATAAAACAACGAACTTTCAACTATTCATGAGTCATTATTGGAAAGATATAATTATTATCTTACTGATAAAGAACCTAAATGTGTTTTAGCAGATATATTATAGAACTTATACTTTTGAGTGTTTTATCATACAACGATAAAGTTTATATATCTCTGATAACTTACTCTCTGAGTAAGAGTATCATAGGATATTGTTTTCATCAATACGATCTATCAAGTCCTGAAATATAGCCTACATATCTTATAGCCTACCTTATAGCCATATATATATATACATAGCTATATATACCTTATAACCATACCTTATAGCCTACATAATATTATAGTATAACATTGTATACTATAGTCCCATAGTCTATAGTCCTAGAGTCCTATAGTCCTATACTACAGTATCTATCAAGTCCGCACCATTTCTTATAGATGTAGAAGGGAAAGCAAGTGATGTGAATGAGAGACGAGTTATTGGAGCACTAACAGTGGGTCATGAACCCCCTTATTGACTCTGAGTGAAAGGAGGGATTACGTATTCTGAGAATTGCGTCTCCCTTGCTGGAGCAAATATCGGTCAAAACCACTCGGTCTGTAACGATCGAGTGCAATTGTCAGGTGATGAGAGATCGACTACCCACGTTCTGTGAAGATAGGTTAGGACTTCTCATTCCAGAATCTCACGCTTACAAGAAACGTGAGTATCGTTCTTTAGAACTCTTCATCACCACCAACGGATTGAAATCATCGTGGAAGATTGTCAGGTGATGAGACACCCACGTTCTGTGAAGACAGGTTAGGACTTTTCATTCCTTCCAGAGTTCCTCACTTACGAGATCCGTGGAAAGCGTTCTTTTATATCCATGACTACCACCAACGGATTGAAATTATCGTGAAAGATTGTCAGGATATGATTAGGACTACCCACGTTTTGTGAAGATAGGTTAGGACTTTTCATTCCTTCCAGAGTTCCACGTTTACGAGAACCGTGAGGATCGTTCTTTGGAACAATCGATCACCACCAACAGTTTGAAATCATTGTGAAAGATTGTCTGGTGATGAGAGATCGGCTACCCACGTTTTGTGAAGACAGGTTAGGACTTTTTATTCCTCCCAGAATCTCACGTTTACGAGAATCGTAGGGATCGTTCCTTGGAAATCTTGATCACTACTTACAGTTCAAGATCATCATGGAAGATTGTCAGGTGATGAGGGAAGGACTTCCCACGTGTCGTGGAGATAGGTTAGGACTTTTCATTTTTGATTTTCATCTCACATTTACGAGAACCGTTGGGATCGTTCCTTGGAAATCTTGATCACTACTTACAGTTCAAGATCATCATTAAAGATTGTCAGGTGATGAGGGAAGGACTTCCCACGTGTTGTGGAGATAGGTTAGGACTTTTCATTTTTGATTTTGATCTCACATTTACGAGAATCGTAGGGATCGTTCCTTGGAAATCTTGATCACTACTTACAGTTCAAGATCATCATGAAAGATTGTCAGGTGATGAGGGAAGGACTTCCCACGTGTTGTGGAGATAGGTTAGGACTTTTCATTTTTGATTTTCATCTCACATTTACGAGAATCGTAGGGATCGTTCCTTGGAAATCTGATCACCACTTACAGTTCAAGATCATCATGAAGATTGTCAGGTGATGAGGGAAGGACTTCCCACGTGTTGTGGAGATAGGTTAGGACTTTTCATTTTTGATTTTCATCTCACATTTACGAGAATCGTAGGGATCGTTCCTTGGAAATCTTGATCACTACTCACAGTTCAAGATCATCATGGAAGATTGTCAGGTGATGAGGGAAGGACTTCCCACGTGTTGTGGAGATAGGTTAGGACTTTTCATTTTTGATTTTCATCTCACATTTACGAGAATCGTAGGGATCGTTCCTTGGAAATCTTGATCACTACTTACAGTTCAAGATCATCATGAAGGATTGTCAGGTGATGAGGGAAGGACTTCCCACGTGTTGTGGAGATAGGTTAGGACTTTTCATTTTTGATTTTCATCTCACATTTACGAGAATCGTAGGGATCGTTCCTTGGAAATCTTGATCACTACTCACAGTTCAAGATCATCATGGAAGATTGTCAGGTGATGAGGGAAGGACTTCCCACGTGTTGTGGAGATAGGTTAGGACTTTTCATTTTTGATTTTCATCTCACATTTACGAGAATCGTAGGGATCGTTCCTTGGAAATCTTGATCACCACTTACAGTTCAAGATCATCATGAAAGATTGTCAGGTAATGAGGGAAGGACTTCCCACGTGTTGTGGAGATAGGTTAGGACTTTTCATTTTTGATTTTCATCTCACATTTACGAGAATCGTAGGGATCGTTCCTTGAAAATCTTGATCACTACTTACAGTTCAAGATCATCATGAAAGATTGTCAGGTGATGAGGGAAGGACTTCCCACGTGTTGTGGAGATAGGTTAGGACTTTTCATTTTTGATTTTCATCTCACATTTAGGAGAACCGTTGGGATCGTTCTTTGTAACTCGTGATCACTACTTATCAGAGATCGGGATTATTTAGTAGCGGCATCAGAGAAGATTCCCGCTGAGACTATTGCTTGAAAACGAATAATAATTTAAAGAGTGGCGCGCCGCTTAGATATAAGACTCTACTGCGATCAATAGCACGGCCTAGTAGCTACTGCTACGTCACTTGTGACGTCATACCTAGCTTCAGCCAGGCTGCCGCCCGAAACAACCAACTTTCTGTCTTTGTCGTCATTACGACTGTGAAAAGCCAACTTCCCAAATGCTGGTCAAGTCGCCAAAGTACCGCTAAAAATTCCAAAAATGTTTAGAAGTTTGAAAAAAATGTATTAAGAAGGGTTCTGAGAGTCCAGTTTGTCAATGCCCTGATAAAGTTTGAAAAATGTTCAAAAGTTTGTAAAAAAAATTATGAAGAGGTGATCGAAATGTCCAATTTGTCTATGCCCTCGAAAGTTTGGGAAATGTTCAAATGTATGGTAGAAAATCTATATAGAAGCGATCAAGAAGCCAGATTTGTCGTTTACTTTAAAGGTTTTGAAAAACAATTTAGAATTTTTTTAACAAATTGGAAAAAAAGTATGAGGAAGCCATTAGAAAGTTGCGCTATTTCTGGAAAATGGTGATCAACATTTATTATTCATTCTATGCCTGATAACACCACAGATACGATAAACAATATTCTATGTAATAATAATGTTCATTCATAAGATCATTAAAACCTATGGAAGAAATTGAAACCATTAGATTGTATTTGACTATTGTACTTTTTACAGGCAGAACAACGTTCTTTCAAAAAAGGAATCGTCAAATTTGGCTTCTTTATCGCTTCCGAACAGATTTTTTCAACATTTGAGCATTTTTTATACTTTTCAGATCATAGAAAAATTGGAATTTTCGATCGCTTCATCATATTTTTTTCAAAAATCTCCATTTTGCAATTGACCCACTCTTAATATGGAGCATCTTTGGATGATAAAAACATTTTGTGAAGATATTTATGTATTCACAATCACAATCGTACATGAAATAGAATATCAGGAACTACTTTCCCAAAGTCAGCAAAAGATCGGCTTCAGGGAATGAACATAGCTGTACGTTTGCAAGCGTCAATAGTAACTAATCCTTCTAATGAACATAGACGTCAGTGATAAGACAGGAAAACAATCAATCACTACATATATTTGTAATTATATGAGAATTAGTTCATCATAATTTAGTATTTTGTAAATAGATCGTCTTTGGTGAAAAATGAAAGTAGTCTACTCCAACGAGTTCGACTTGACACAGTAGACCCTACTATTTCCACTAGATACCACTCTAGCCTCTCTTTCTACATCTACGTAGATCTCTGTCCACAGTTTTTCCACATATCTGAGAGAAAAAAGCTTATTTTTATAAAAGATAAACATTATTGAAATGTATCGGATCAAATCGTAAAATTTATTGTATGTGCTTATAATATATTTTAATATAAGATTCCTATAAATCTAAATCTAATTCTTATCCAATTTTTATAAGCTTTAATCTTAGCTCACAATTGAACTCCCTATTGTTTAAAATCATAGTTTATGTTTGTAGAAAAATTATTAAATGAATTTCATTGTTGACGTATTGCCGATAATTGTAGAGAGACTTCAGAGATCTAATTTAATCGCCAGATTTAATCAACAAAAACCTATTCGAATCACATCAATGGCGCAACAATGTAATGTACCTAATATCTCATTTCCTTTCGGGTGTATTAATAAGGCTCACCGCATATTGTTATCATGTTTGCCTCACCAAAATATCGGTAGCAGACCAAAGAGAATACAATGTTGTAACATTGTATTCTCTCTGCAACAGACAAGTGAGAACTGATTGCGTAGGCAACAATGTTTGGCGAAGTTGCTGTTATCATCATCACCACCACCATCATCAACATCATCATAATCATCAGCATTCGCTTTGTCGTTAAACGATGAAATCTGATATTGAACAGAATTCAGCTAAATAGGTAGTGGTTCAAGGGTGTGAATAATATTTGCCAGTTATTCGGTGCGATAATGGAAGGCGTTTCACTTAATTGCTTTGAAGCCTAATAATTCAGCAAATTTATCCGTCTCCAATTTAACACATCTCAATTTATATTACAGATAGATTATTGACCGAACCAAGTGAGGTCTAAGATTCAAGCCGACGGTTTCTGCATTTCTCTTTATGATTACATGTTCCGCATCTATGGCGAAACGCGATAATAGATTTTCATGTAATTTGACAGGTATGTTCCTTATTAAATTGCGCGTCGACGTATATACAATTTTTTTTGGAAATTTTGCATTTCAAGAATAATATAAGAGGAAAAAGGAGCCTCCTTCATACGCCAATATTAGAGTGAACATCAGACTATAGAATTATTCATCATAAATCAGCTGTCGAGTGGATTATAAATAGCATGCAATGACGCATGCAATTCAATATCTCAATGTAACTTAGTGAAAAAACAGCTGTTGAGTGGACTATTAATTGCATGCAGTGAGGCATAGTATTTTTTCCTGAATTTTCTCTGCTTTCAACTCGGTAAGCTTTTGATGATAATGTAGTAGCATAGTTGTTTACAAAAATGATCAGCATTCTAATGATAATAATTATAATTGATATCAATAATTATTGTCGATACAACATTTTAAACAGCCATTAGTTGTTTACACACCGATATCTCGCCGACACGTCAGGACAGGACATAATTCACTCTGGTGGAGGCTGTAGTTTTTAACTGCGTGAGGTCCACTGTTCACAGAGCTACTAGTAACTGTTAGTATCACAGATACATCATCAATGTTTTCGAGAATCGTTTACAATACAGACCGGATACTATTTTCAAAATATAGTCTCAGAGATGAGAAAGTTTTGAAAAACCGTTTAAAATCAGGTCTGTAGTTTTATTTTGTCCAATGTCCATTTTTACATTACAGTATCAATAATATTCAAGAATCGTTCACAAATACGACCATGATGCTCAGTTTCCTCGGTTCCAGTAGAGGTACTATACTTACTAAAGGCAGGTCACTGTATTTTTTCCAGTAGATGTACTAGTTACAAGAGGCTGGTTCCTTGAACATGTGACTTGAACCGATTGGACTTAATTTGAAACGATCCCAGGTGGAAGAATTGAGAATTTTTCATCATTGTAATGAAACGATCACAGGTGGAAGAATTGAGAATTTTTCATCATTGTAAACAGTACACTGCATGAATAAAAGTCAAAGTACGATTACGGATGTTTTATGTAGTTTATTGACATAAATTAAAAGTATGTGTCAAAATTGTTCAAGTTTAACACACCACTAACTTGTCCCCAGTGACTTGATAAAATGCTGAGTTTGTGAAAAACAGGCATTATAAATGGATCGCTGCCTTGGGAAAGAAAAGTTTTGAACGGAATCAGTTTTGAAATATTTTTACCTCGACTTGTTTCACGTGATAGAGATTCGTGGAAAATGCAGACAAAGCGGGCCGATTGATCCATTCTCTGCTGCACTGTATGATGTCAGAGAAAACAAAACATCGCAGGAAACATTTCATGCGTAACTTTACGGTGCGTGGGCTCTGCATCACGCTCCATCAACGCAAATAAATCATGAGCTGATTGATTGGAATGCTGACTGCAGTTACTGCTGAGTGGCGCTTCAACATCAATGCTTACCCACAGTTTATTTGAGAGTTTACGTTTACCAATTCATTGGCATTTCAAAGGTTGACATTGATTTGTCTACCACTGAATCTCCTCATGTGTTAACAATTCTCTTTATTCTATGATTGGATAGTAATTGTTCTACTAATGAATTTCCTCATGCGATTACAATATTATTGTGTGATTGACGCAATGTTAATTAACAGGAAATAACTGTGTATTTTATTGAATCTGAAGTTCGGTTTTGTCTGGGCTTTGAAGTGGAGCAAATTTAAAAATAAACTAGTGAACCCCCTCCCCCAGGCTGGAAACCTCACTCAAAATCAAGAGTATAGAATACCCTATCCTCACTTTTTTAGAGAGTATATAAGAATGTAAGAGTGTATAAAGAGTATGAATGTATTTAATGTATCACATTTTGTACTTTCTTGCTCAAAATCGGGGGAATAGAATACTCCATCCTCTCTATGCAGATTTTAGAATTTAAGAGAGTATAAATAGTATGAATATATTAAATTTAATGTATCACATTCTATACTTTCTGATTGAAAGCCGTAGAATGTCTAGAGGAATAGTTCAAGTTGCATTTTTTTATATATTGTATGCATCATATAGAATAATCCAGCTGACAGCTTATTTATTATTTTAAATGATGAAACGCTACAATTTTTCAATTATCTGCGCATACACTTCCACAGCATGACAGTCATTATACCTCAGCATTTTCACATTATATTTTCATTGGACAGTATAACAGTCATTATACTGTGCATAATACAACATATGGAAACTAAAACTTATAACGGGCTGACAAATAATTTCGAATAGTAGTTCTCATTGAATTTCCATCTAGCTGTTTAACCTGTTGTCAATATTTGCAATAGCAGAAGTCTTCGGGGTGATTTATAGCATTTAATTTGGTTTTTCGTTTCATAATAATAATTATTAAAACTTATAATTATCCAACATACTTGACAAGCCAATGACCTCCAAGACACTTGATGTAACAAGTATTTACTCGTAACTTGAAACGAAATAGCTCGTAACAATAAATAATTATAACAAATCTACAAATTCTTTTGATAAAATTGGGAAGCTTTTTTCAGAACGTTCACTTATTGGTTGCTCTTCTTGTGAAACACATCGTTATAGTAATTTAGATCTTTTTCTCTCTCAGATAAGGATATCACTACTTCGTTTTTATCGTCAAATGATAACAATTCTTCCACTTTGCGTCTCATCTCTGAACGTGGAAGAAGAGCATTTTTCCATATTCTCAGAGGGATCATTGATATTGATCAATTTGCTCATAAAAACAGTTTTATTCCTCTTTGAGAGCTTTTCACGAGAAATCATTGCATCTCAAACATGAGTGGGTAGGCCTACACATGTGGAAGGAATATATTGTTATATTTGTGACGAGGGATCAAGAAACGCTTTGCTGGAGTCCCATCAACAAGAGCGATGCAGCTTTCAGCCCTATTTTCCTCCTACGTGCGAAAGCTCTGAAGCGTAAAGTTTTCAAGTATTCAAGGTACCTCAAGATTTCTATATGTCTTTTTCCTCCTCGTTTGAAAAATGTGTTCAGAAAACTTGAGTTCTCTCCAATAAAGATATTAATTTGAGTTTGATCCTCAAGGAGTATTACCTCTGACACGTACAATTCTCATTCAAATTTAATGAATAGAAAGATGGTTTGGAGTTGTCACAATCACAAATCTATAGATATAAGAGACTGGTTTCGATTATTACACCATTCCAATCTCTGGTGAACTACAACTAAACTACAAAACAGCAGAATATAATAAAGTAAAGAGCAAATGATATGTTCAGTAGATGAATATCCTATCAAGATTCCCGTCTACCATTGACCAAGATAAGTCACTCCCACCATTAGCTGTTCATAGAAACGTTTCATATCAACATACAATAGTTTCTGAACTGATAATTTTGAATGTACCTAACACAAAAAATATTGCTATCGATTCTATGTATTCTGTTGCTCTGATGCACTGTACAAGCAGAATAGTTTTAGTTTTCCAAAGATTGATGATAGTGAAGTAACAAATTTTATTATTTCGATATATTTATGGATGATCCAAAAACTCATCTCTGTGAGTTCTATCAGAACAGTTCTAACAATCTGGGAAACGTTTGCATAATCTTGGTTTAAACGGAGTTCATCTTTTCGTTTGAACCCGGTTTGTAACCCGGTTTTGCATTATGATAGATGCGACCTATATCTATATATATCTATATATATATATATATATATATATATATAGATATCTATATCTATATCTATCTGCTATATCTTCAAGTAAACTTAGATCAAATGGGCAGAATTTTTCAATGGGCGGGGTAGGCCCGAGCCTATTGGTGCAAGCTCAATGAGGACGCAGCATTATACAGAGTGTTCCAGAAGTAGTGTCAAACATTTTAGGATATTGTTCCTGGATGATAGGAGACCACAAATGTAGTATTTGAAGTGTCCAAAACTCAGCGGATATCCCTATAGCTGCCATTTTGTTTTTTTTTTCACCTAGGAATTTTTATCTCAAGAACGAAATGTTGTATTGATCTGAAATTTGACATGAATATTTTTGCTATGAAGACTCAACTTTAAAAAATAAAATACAATAAATTTGATGTGAATTTTCAAAATGGCGGTCATTTTAAATTTTTGATTGCAAATTTTACGAAACACGTTCACTTTACAACAAATCTACAATAGACAAATAGTTGGCAAATTTCATCAAGATTTCAAGGATACCTTATTTATTAAGACTGTTCGAAGAATAACAAAGAAATTAATTCTTTTCGTACTGCATGCATAACCACTTGTCATCATTTAAAAATCAATATTAAATTTTCAATTCCAATAATTTATTGTATTTAAGATGAAGCTTTGAAACTCGGTATGGCTCCGTATTGCCATCCAGCTGATTTCTCAATGTTTTTAGGATGATCTTGTCTGTTCATAGTCATGCATGCAGTACGAAAAGAATTAATTTATCTGTTATTCTTCGACAAATCTTAATAAATAAGATATCCTTGAAATCTTGATGAGATTTTTTAAGAGTCTTTATAACATGAATATTCATGCCAAATTTCAGATCAATACAACATTTCGTTCTTGAGATAAAAAATTTCACTTGAGATAAGTGAAAACAAATTGACAGCTATAAGGATAACCGCTGAGTTTTGGATACTTCAAATACGACATTTGTAGTTTCCTATCATCCAGAAACAGCACCCTAAAATGTTCCTCACTACTTCTGAAACACTCTGTATATAAATTGTTCAAATAACGTTCTTAAGCTAGTGATTCTACTAGACTAATGGGTGGTGAGAACCATAGGGTCTAGAGGCGCCAAAAATATAATCCGAACATGTAGATCAGCTTTAAACGTAGGTGGTGTATATGGACCTCAATAAATTCGATTTTCTATAATCTTTTGTGGACTCTCTTGAATAAATGAGAATATTCACATGAACTTCTCTAGAAACTGCAAAAGCTTACATCTTCTAATAACTTAATGCTTATAGGTTCTATTAGATTGAACATAACTTATCATACACATAATGATCATATGTGTTTGTCAAGCTCCGTTCAATCTAAAAGAATCTATGAGGATTAAGTTATTAACATTTTGTTAATAGCTTTGGTGTGAACACGGCTTGAAAATGTTTATTCATTTGCTAAATCAAAATGCTTATGCCTTTCAGATTCGATCATAAAATTTCGATACCCAGAAAAATTCATACCGTATATTATACAAATACTCTACAATCTTACTATTTCAGCAATCAATAAAGATTTGAATATTTATTCTTGTTTTGAAAAATCATCTTATATTCCATTTAATTCATAGGGGCAGTGGCGTGCCTATCAAGGATTTGTCAGGACGGTTAGGAGAAGGGTGAGTTCAACAGTTTTGAAATTCACATATATTTAGATTTCGAAATATATACACCTAAATTTCCAGAATTCAGTAGTTTTCTGAAGAATCGATGCTCATGCTTTTGATCCATTCGTGCTTTATATTAAATATAGGACGAGCTGTTTATATATTGGTTTTCTGATGAGACATTACTTTATAAATCTAACAGTTTACTTAGAAATAGTGGATTGAAACTTGCCCAGGAAGATTCAAACACATTAAATTCTACCCAATCCTCTTCACAATTTGAATTTTGTTTAATCAGCTTTATCACATATTTCCAGTTATTTTATTTGCAATGCAAAATGCAAGTCAATTATTTTCTGACAATATTGTTCAGATAATCTTCAATATAATAGTAACAGATATTCCATATCATGATCAACAATTCATCCAAGTTTATCTTGTATCTTTAATGAGGCAGATAAATATGAGAGAAATGTCCCAGTTCGTCAATGTGAATAAGCAGAAAGCTTCTGAACTACATAGACATACTTGAGAAGACTTTTATCAGATTTTTAAACGTTTTTTTTCGATTTTGAGCTCTGTTCGGTATAAGAAATGTTGACCTCAAATGTGAAAATTCAATCGAAAGATGTGTGTACAGGAGAAAAGAATAATAACGTTACCCGAACCTGTTATTTTAAGTTCAAAATTCCAGAGTATTTTAGGCATGGGCATGGAGAGGAGTTGAACGTATGCCAAGATACAGTACAATGTCAGTCGATTTATGCTTAGAACGGTCATTTCGTAGCCATTGAGCATTTTCAAACATCATTCATTACTATTTTCCGAACTTCCGATAACATATTTAATTATTGCACAGATTTCAAGTTAATTTATGATGACATTTGTCAAAGTGATTTATTTCAACGAGTTTTCTACAGTTTTGAATTTTATTTTATTGTCTGTTAATATGTGTAACTATAGATCACATGACTATTAAAATTGATAAATTGTCTCAAAAAAATAAAAAACAATCGATAAGATAAGCCACGTTCCCTTGATGAAAAACTATTTTGTTCAATGAATCACTCACTTTAAACAAGATTAAAATAACTTTCAAGTTAACGTGAATAATAAATTAGTTTTCAGTTACAAATTCATGAGGTAGTTGAGCTGAAGCATTTATTTTGTTTTCCATGGTTTGATAGGAATTTATCATTAGGAATATTCTAATAGGTGTATTTTTTATCTGATGCCTGAAGATTTGAATATAGAATGTAAAGATTCGATTTTAGATCAGAAAAGTTTTATTTATTCACTCATGCAAATTGCAATACATGCTGACTTCAACTTCCCAAATAAACTAAAAAGTATGTGATGAAGCATTATTAAACAATTTAGAGGAAAAATGCTATTTGAGATGACTGTAATATTGTATATAATAATATGGGCTCTGTTACCAATGATATTTTTCATTAATTAAATCTCTCCCTCGTGTAGGCTACTCAATTTATCACTTTGTGAAGTACGTGGAGATGTACTCATCGATTCATGGAAACACTCCTCAGTCAATAATTAAATTACCAGTGGAATAATGTTGATCCATTTGAATTAAAGCTCCATGCTTACAAAACAATCTCCAATTTTTCATTTAATTTCTACAAATTTAATTAAAACTCCATTAGTCCGTTTATTCAACCTTTTGATGTTTGAACAGAATAATTCAATATTAGACTGAAATGAGGAAAACCAATGTTGATGATGAAGATGATCAAAATAACGAATCCAATCATGGTTTAATTCAATATTAGTTGTCTCTTGATTAACATGCGATAGAGCAGTAATATTGTTTTGATGGTTAGGAAGGGTGGAAATCTGAATGTGGATACTGGTGATCAACGTAGAAGCTATTTCAACGAAAAAAATGACCTATCAATTACCGTACATTTAGAGATTTTAATATATGAACGTCAATTTGATTCTTTGAAATTGTAATTATGAATAAATAATAATATTGAGTGACCTGGCCGGCTCAGGTCTGTTGCCAGAGTTTTCAGGTCGCACCTGATCAATTTCAGAGCCTCTGACATGACCTACGAAACTTTATAGGCATCCGGGACCGACGGTCTAATTTGTCCATCCGAAACACGGAGAAACTATGTAATTATGAAATTCTATCTGTTCTATTCCCTCTATAATTATATTACCCTCAAATCCCTCATATTCAATGAATATTATGAAGGAGAAGTAAATAAATTATTCTAGAATTTCAACAGGCTTATGTTTTTGATAATCGTTTCTTCATGATTGTGACGTGTAGTACGTACATAATAATACATGCACCCACTCACTTATACAGTGATGCTCAAGTATACAAGGAAAAGACTCAGAAATTGTGAGAATCAAAAAAGGAGAGAAATAGTCATTTGAGCTGGATTTGTGTGATGTTTTAGGTTTCAGATGAAGAAAATCAATGGGAGCATGCATTTTTGAATTTTCAAGTATAATAAGGCGAGTTCAATCTATTGGATTTGAAGAACTTGTCCGTGAGAGAGAGAGTTGTCTGCAATGTAGAGCATTACCAGAAATCCCATCTCTGAAAAGGAACATGAAGAGGGAAAATAAATTTAGAAGGTGAAATATCAGAGTTGAACTTGTGCGTCACCTTGGTTTCAATCAGAAAATCAATTGGGATTTCTAAAGTATAGGGTTTCATTCATTACGTTTGCAGCTGAGACTTGATGCTACCTCAATAGGAAAAGTAAGCTCACTGAGGAGAAGTTCCCATTACTGACCTTCCCACAGAATAAAATCATTATACCGGATTGGAAAAATCTCTCACACAGAAGGAAAAACTTGAGTAAATTAAGCTTTGCCGATGTCAAAGATGATCATTAATGAGAACTCTTTGATCGGTTCTGCGGCGTTTTCAATTCTACTTGGATCCTAGTATCGTTCTTATTAGTCAGTATCGAATATTTTGGAATGAAATCCAAAGATAATTTTGAACTCTTAATCAAGAACCGCTAATAACATTATTCTCCTACAAAAGTTGATAGGTCTTCTTCCAAACAGAAAGTATGAAAGGTAGCTTCTAAAGTATTCATGTTGGATTCATTCGATGTTAATTTTCTATGAAGACTGAAAAATCAAATTATGAAAAAATGCCCCACCAATGTTTCATGAATCGTTTGAAGTCAAAGACTCAAATTATCATTCATTTCTCATACGTAGTGAGAAAAATCAGGATTCATTTCTCATACCTTGTGAGAAAATGAAGAGTTCTTTCACAATCATTTGATGGAATAAATTTCTATTTTCATGATGTTGTAAACATTAGTGAAGGTTTAACAATCGAACTCCGTCCACTGGCTTTCCAACACCGTCTAGTTTACTAGCTACTAGCTTTCCAATATCGTACAATTATTGTAGAATTGTACTATTATACAATTGTGGTACTGTACTTAACTCTCGGAAGCGCTAATTGGAGAGCATTCATTATTTCATTCCAATTCTCATCCACTTTCAACCAATTTTGTCGTCTTCCAATGCATCTTCTAATACTCACGTTGATTGATCCGAAGTGGAATCAAATTCATATTACTAAAGATAATGAACAATATCGTAATGTATCATCCATAACATCTCTATATTGTTTAAAATGAGTTCTTAATGTCAATGCTTCTCTCAATATATTGAGATTTCATCAGTTCCCTTTTCAAACGTCGTCATAATATTGTAACATTCTAGTCCTTTCAAGTATTTTTTCAGTCAAGTTTTCAACCAAATACTAGAATTCCCACTCATTATTCTACTTGGTAGGTTCCCCATGAAACTTTAGAAACAGTCGACAAAATAATTCAGTTGTTGAGGTTGATATAATGAAGTTCATTCATTTATATTTACAAGCATTTACTACAAAAATGGTTGAGTAGAAGAAAGGCAAACCTTCAACTATTTCTTCCTAAGATTTAGATTTTAAAACTTTGAATTAAAAATAGAAATATCAGTTGATATAGTTGACAGGAGTCTAAGTTGGGCTTTATAAAAATGGAAATGTCTGCTTGAAAAATTATTGCATTTTTAAATGTTGAAACCCTCTTATCAGATAAGCAAAATTATTCTATGAAGATTAATCAAATCATGGTCGCATTTTATAGCATACGAGCATGTATGTCCCGAGGAGTGGGGGGGGGGGTGAGAGCCCCCTGGCTAGACGAGCGAAGTGAGCCTGTGGGCTAGTATAAAGTATTTGATAGTCTGATACGGACCCCTTATCAAAGAATCTCTATAATGAAGTCTTCGAAAAAACTTTTCCAAAGATCGTTTAAAATGTTTAATAGTCTGGTAAGAGTCTTGGAAATCATCGGCTTTACACAGTGGGAAAAGAGTTGTTAGAAATTTCTCCACAAAGCCACCGGCTCTGAGTACGAAAAGCGGGTCTTATCGTTTCAAAAGATATTTGTGCGCATGCTTAAAAGTTGTGCACGGCCTCCAATTCGGGTCAAGGAAAATCGATAGGTGTTTGCGTCCCCCCACCCCTCATCCAAACACCCACCCTCGCCATGGTCAACACCTATTGTGAGATTCAGTTCATTCTGTCAGCATTAGTTGAATGTATCAGGGGTTTGTGTTGATTGTGTGGAGTACTGTCAGTTTAAAATCAATCTGACTATGGTCGTACTACTACTATTACTAGCTGCTACCCACCCCCACCCTCACACTCCAAATCATCAACTTCTTCCGGCCCAGGACACTCTTCCTCCTCCCCCACACCCGAACCGCACCCCCTTACACATCATCCTCGACCTTTCTACGAAGGAAGGCTTTCCAACTTCCCCTTTTCCATCTTTTTAATCTCCCTCACACCATCTATTCCTGTTACTCCACCAATTTTCTTACCACTATCACTATCCTTTCGCAGCTTCGATTTGTCGTCGTTGATAACTGGGTAAGTGGACGTGTGAAAATTGCCCCACAGCTTTCACTAGGTCAGCATCGTCTCAATGATCTCCCGTCGATTGCGTTTTGTGTGTATTATATCATATCGAAACAGTCTGTAGTCGCTCTTTGAAGCTATATAGATAATGGTAGAATTTATAACTACGTGAATTTCAACAACTCGTTTATGAATCAAATCTACGATATCATAATCGTCGTAATTAAAGTAATTACAAGTCTGTTGATAGCTTTATGTTTATTAATTTCACTAATAACAACGTCATTTTCAAGTGTAATCCCAATGTGGAGATGACATAATCACATTTGGACTTCCTGTAATTTAGCCAACCAAATTCAAAATTTATAATTCTCTTGTTTATTTTGAACTAAAATTCCATAAAACTTGTACACGTGAAATTCTAAGGTTTATTTTTGACTTTGTCATGACCTATGAATTTGGAAGAAAAATAGCACAAGGACTACATTATTATTTTATCCACCAATGTTATTACATTAGTGTAATTTGCATTGTAAATAAATATAATAAATGAATACTCTAAACTAGCTGTTAAACTGTTATCTCATATATTCAATCTTGTTTTTGATTCAGGCCCGGTTGCACAAAAGCCTGTTGAATTTTAATCATGATTACTTTGACACATGAATCAATCACAGAAGGCTATTTTGAAAAGAAGGCTTTTCAAATTGATTTTCGTGGTATTAATCACGGTTAAATTTTAACCGGTTCTTGTTCAACCAGGTTTTTATTTCTCATAGTTTCTATGAGATTTCAAATTTCTATTCTATTCTATTCTATTCTATTCTAGTACAAAAATACCAAAAGATACAAATTGGAAAAAAATAATTTTGGAAAGGATTAACAATTTTTACACTGACAACCAGATTTATGTGCTCCTATTGTAGTACGCTCCCGCATCTAGATTTAATGATTTTTTTAATACTAGTTGGTTATGACCTATGACTGTGATTTATGTCAACTTTAATCATTATAATATGTTTTTATGAATATTGTAATGTTTAAAATGTACACTATCTTTTAGAAATGTAGTGGAACTTCTCCATGATGAGGTGAAAAAGTGATTACACGAATAATGTCAAATCCACATAAATAAGTTTATTTGAAAACAGACTCGAGTTTCAACGTCATACTTGGCGTCTGGAAACTCGAAAACCGAGTCTGGTTTCTAATAAACTTATTTTAGTGGATTTGACAATATTTATGTAATAAAGTTTTCACCTCATCAATATTATAATGTATCATCTTCAAGTCTATATGTATCTTACAATTTCTAGGCATTTGTTGTAAATAATACAATGGCAACTATAAATTCGTTGATGAATGTATACTTCAATCATCACTTGTTCCAGAATTTTCATTCCAAAAATTCAATCACACTTCAAATTAAAATATTTTCATCGAATAATATGCTCGGCCATTCATTGATAAAAAGTTGGCATCCAATTCATTAATTAGGATATTGTACAGTATTTGGGATTCAGCTACAATTTTTTGGACGATAACACCTTGACACAAAAAAATTCATTGGGATCCACTCGCCCCTTTGTCACTTTTTATCCGCTTTGGCAACTTTTTTCGAGTTTCTGATCGAGAGTTTGACTAGCGCATGAGATTTTATCGATTGATTCCCAATCAGAGAGTGCTCTAACTTCCCCATAAAAACGTGAACTGATTGATTACAGTTGAACTTGAAAACTAAGCTCCTGTTCATGACTTTGACACTGAAAACTCATGGCACTTTTTAATTGGTTTCCAATGTTTTCATGCTTTTTCACAAGTAAGTGAGGATTGTGTTCAACTTTGATCATTATTCATGATTCATTACCCACTATAACGAGTCCAAAAGAGTCTAGACAAAGCATTGATAATTGGAGCCAATCATCAGCTACAGCTATCATAAGATTTACTGATTGAGAAAGAAGGTCTTTAACAATTTATCACAATTACCGCAATTATTGCTTGTCAATTTTCATTTGATATTTAGAAGTTTCTTGCTGTAATCGCACTGCAATGACCGTTTATTATGCATATCAGTTTCTGTAATGTCTAACAATTTGGACTCGATAATTACCAATGATTTTTCAACAGCTGTAATTATTGCAAGTAGAGTCTGCAGTTGTAGATGCAAACAGTTCGATATCGGTTTTCCCGGTTGTCCGTTTGAACGTCATTTCCCAACTACTTCAAACGATAATTATACTGCATCTAGAATGCATAAATCCTTGAAATCTTCCGTTTGACGGCTCTATCAATGCTATTTGTAGAAATAGATTACGATACAATTTTTTTAAAAATGAGTGATCTAATCTCGATGGATTTTTAAATCAAAGACGATCAAATGAAAAAATCTTCAAATGAACAAATTGCAGAACAAAAGTTTCTGATTATCTCTTCAATATTCTCGCAAATAGGCACAATAACGACCTGGGCTCTACAGTCTTTCAGTATGTGGCACATGAAATTCTAAGTAGCATTTCCATTAAATTTAGTAATTTAGCATATTGTGAGTAATTTCGTGAGAGATGTGTTGTTATTGAGACTTATAATAATAAATTATTATACACTATAAAACTGAAAATAATAAATGCTAAAAATTATATGATAAAATATCTGTGAGAGTTTGAAAAAGAATCGTTTTTTTTAAAACACTCTGTATTGTATGTGGTAACTGTATCTTTCAGTATGTGGTACATGAAATTCTAAGTAGCATTTCCATAAAATTCAGTAATTTAGCATATTGTGAGTAATTTCGTGAGAGATGTGTTTATATTGGAACTTATAATAATAAAATACTATGAACTATAAAACTGCAATTAATAAATGCTAAAAATTATATAATAAAATATCTGTGAGAGTTTGAAAAAGGGTCGCTTTTTTTAAAACACTCTGTATTGTAATCTGGATGGATAAAGATATCCAAACCAATCAAATTTGTAGTTTTATCTAACTGAGAAGTTTAATCTATAGGCTGTTGAATCCGAAATCTTTGACAAATCTAGTGTCTAATCTGAGGTCATCACTAATTCTACAGTCTTTCCTGAATCTAGAGTTCAATATAAAATGTCAGGATGTTTTAAGTGTTCAATCAGTATGTTTTATGGAGATGAATAAATTTCATGTGATACTATTTTTATGCTTTCAATTGTTGTGAATAAATATTGATATGATGTATTGTGAAAGTGTCTACTGAAGAATCTAAAGTCCTAATGCAATCTAATGAATCGCAGATGTCAAAGCTTGGCTTGACTATCATACCTTAACATTGAATCATAAAAAGTCTTCTCTCATGACATTTACTCCCAATGCAACCAATTACTCAAATGTCTATAAGAAACCACAAGACTGGCTGCATTAATTCAGTCTCACCCAATAGAAGTTGTAACTGTCCTGCCTTAGAGGACTCAAAATCTGTTAAATATTTAGGGGTAATGATTGGCCAGCAATTGAGGTGGGATTGCCAAATTCAATCGTTGTGCAACAAGATCAAGTATTTAACAAACAAATTCTATAAAATAAGTCAACTAAAACTGCCAAATCTTTCTATGATGATCTATTTTGCATACGCTCAATCAGTTCTACAGTATGGAATAAGGGTGTGGGGTGGTGCAGCTAAACAACACATTAATAAAATTTTCAACATACAGAAACACATTATTAAGGTTGCACTAGGCAGGCCAAGGCTGTACCCGACTCAAACTCTTTTTCAGGAAACAAATATTCTCACAATCAAACAGTTATACATAAAGAATCTAATATTGTACATAAATAAAAACAGGAACCTTCTCAACATTCGAATCACACCCTACAACACTCGTCAAACATTTAGAACATCAAACTTACCCAAACTAATTTATAGATTTGTAGGATGCAATTCCCCTATATGTGTGACAAACTGGTAAATACCGTTCTGCAGGACTTTCTCTCATGCTGTTCAATGAATATATTAAAAAAAGGAATCTTCAGATGGATTAAAACGTCTACAGACTTATATGGAGACATAACTTAAGGCATTAGTACAGTAATTTACGTAATATAAGTTGTTCAGCAGTATGGTTCATGTTTTGGGGTATTAGTTTGAGAACATGTACCGTAGGCAAGTTTATTCCTTTAAGAAGGGTAAATGCTGCAGGGAAAAATATTCAGATATTTTTCTCCCAATTAGTATTAGTTTCTTTGATCTGTCGACACTCTAGTGGTCTCTTTTCTCTCTTTTGTTTAACATATTTAATCTTACTATAGTTTTTTCAAACCTTTATTCTTCTTCTTTTGCTTACCGTAGTTGTTATATTTCACCTTTTTTGTAATCTCTTGTTTGTATTTTCCTTAGGCTCACGATCAGACGAAAGTCTTGTGGGTCATTTGATTCTTTTTATATTTTTATGATGTAGGCTATACGAATTTTTTTGTGTTTTTTTCAATTGTTGTCAAAGTGAAAGAGAATCAAAAAATTTATTATTATTATAATCTAATCCACGAATATAAGCAGATAGGATATTCTCATTAAATCACACCACGGTCTAGACTGGAGCAAGTACCCTTTCCACAATCTAAATGTATCGTATCAAATACAGGACGCTCTAAACGGGGTTGCATACGCCAAGGAATATGGGTCAGTAAGTTAGTCCAATAATGATGTTGGCGGCAGGCAGAAGAACGCCTGTAGCAAAATGGATTAAGTGCGTCTCTCCTTCTCTCTCAGTCAGTTCCTTCTTCTCCTATGGGATTACCTGTCCAATGCTGTAAGATTATCAAGGCAAGACCTGCTTTAGAGACCTGAGATGTTTGACAGCCTTATGCGCCGCTATTATATCATTAAATTTGGAACGCTCACTCAAACATCAATATCATTTTGATAAGTGATTTTCGATAAATGAAAAATGTTTTTTATCAACCTTTTTGATATTATAATAAAGAATTTAGTCGTTTTATCCTTCCCTCTCCTGAAATGAAAGAGGTGAAGAAATCGTTTTGATTAAATACAAAAAGTAGTGAAATCCTTCAATCAATCAATCAATTCAGCCTGACGATACAGTATTACATAAGGCTATGTCACAAAATATTTTATAAAATTACAATACATAATGAAATCATAATTATTTGGTCACAATATATAATAAAATCAATAATAATAAATCCTCAAAATGAATAAACACAACAATATCAATCAATAACATTCAATATTTCACCCATAATAAAACTACGTTATAATTAACTACTTCATATAATAGTTAATATTAATAATTTATCCTAGTCTACATGCTCCTATCCTGAACTCTTCTAAAGAGTAGAATGGATTTTCAATAAGCCATTTTCTTGAATGTCTAAGGAATACAGGTAGGGGAAGGGTACGGAAAGAGGTTGGTAGAAGATTGAACAATTTTATCCCTACTACAGGAAATCTCGAAATAGATTTAGTAAGTCTGCATCTAAGTACGTGAAGATATCTTCTTGATACACTTTGTTTCAAGGAGTTGACTGGAAAATCTCAATTATTCATACATTACTCCATTACGAATGACTATAGAACTTCCAGTATGGCTACTTGAGCACAAATCTCTTCTTTCTCAATGCATATGCCATAGTCCAAATATTTTGGCTGTGTCACTCACTCACCAATTCACCATCCCAAACAAGAAAACACAATTTTCAACTCTTCGAATGCATTGGGACATTCACATGAAAATCTAATAATCGACGTCTGTAAAATGACGTTACTGCATTGATGTCAGACTCGTTCATGGGTTATCGTTGCATTGGTTTCGTTGTATCATGTCGTGTTACGCTGGTTAGAATCTATGCAAATGGTTGTTAATATCATCGATATTGATAGAGAAGGGAAACACCATTTTAGAAAATTTGAATGAACTGGGTGTTTCTTGCCGAAAAAACTGAACACACTATTTGGAGTTCACATTAATGCTACAGCTTGGTTATTTCTTTAAAATCTCCAACCACAAGTCATCAGAAAATTTATGAAATTTGGTGATTATAATGCCTACTCGTAACTAATAGAATGCTAAATAATCATGTTCAAGGTTCAAGTAGTTATTAGTATTCAATTCAATCCAATACTTCATTTGTTGTAGTTGCAATATTTAATCGACAATAGTTATACTTAACAATAAAATTATGACATTCTATCAATTAATATAATACACAACTCTATCAAGCAGGCCCACTCTAGAATGTAAACTGAATTCTGAAATAACAAATATTTTCGAGACACACATCATTTTGTTCAGTAATCTAGACCGTGATCTTTGAAATCGGTATTAAATAAAAAGACTAAGAAGTTTTCAAAAACCATAGATTTTATTAAAAGTGGAAAGAGCGGTTTCGGCTGTTACACCATTGTCAATCTCTGATAAACTAAAACTAAATTCTCTAAATTCTATACTCTTGTATTTAGTTTTAGTTTATTAGATATTGACAATGGTGCAACAACCGAAACCGGTTTTTCTAGTTTTAATAAAATCTATGGTTTTTGACAATTTCTTAGTTTTTTATTTAATATTAATAATTTCACCACTATAATATCAACTTCTCAACTACACAAAAAGTGAAATACATATCATTTTCACTACATATTAAGCTATACCATACTTGCAAATGAGTTGTGTAGAACTGATGGAGCACAATAAGTATTTTGCGAATGATACTTGATTCAGAACCATCAATCATAATCAACTGAGGTTTGACGAAGGATCAATCATTCCAAACGAATTTTATCCGGAACGAACATTTCCTCATCGCATCCAAGTCCTGTATGCAAAAACCAATCAAAAAGTGTGTTGATTGCTGTTTTGAACTTGATAAACCTTCTTGAAATTTGAAGTTCCAATCAGTCTTGTCATTCTTGTTGTGACTATCCAAACAGACCAACAGGATTCCGTGCATTGATACCGTCAATTATCATTTCGATACCATCAGTCGGTTTCACAGATCTGACAGATCGTTGTCAATATCAGAATAAAATAAGATGGCCATCTGTAGCTGAAGCATGAAAATCTCAGTTCTTCGAATTACAATTGAAAAGTCTCAACCAGGAAAATATGAAGAATTTCAACTCCTCGTGCTTTCTCGGGAAATCAGTTCACTCGACTTATTTTCAAATAATCTGTGATCGGACAGAATCGAGTTTTCCCTGTTACTCATATATTGAAATTTTTCCGCTAGCTGTCAAGCTGTCTACGTATTCAATATCTCCGTTATTTCCAAACTTCAATCTCGAATAACGTCCATCTGTGTGATTTTGATTCGTATCTGATACAAAACAATGATACAACCAATATGTCTGGATAGGAGTTTTGTAAACATCCACGGAGATTAAATTTAGCGTTCAGTCCAGAAGCTGGATAAAATTGATATCCATATGCTACTTGGAAAATCGTTCATGAAGATTAAATTCAGAGTTTGACTAGACGTTGGATAAAATTGATATTCCTCTACTACTTGGGAAGCTGTACTCGACTGAGACATCATTGTCAGACTAGCCTCGCGGACAAATCTAGAATCCTTGTTCTCAAGTGACACTCATACAGAGGAGAATTTTCATATGATCACACGTGTTTCCACTTCGAACAAAATGTATTTCTGATTTGATATTGTTTTGAAGTGTTTTCTGTCTATCCACCCATGCACAGAAGACAAACAAGTTGAGAGAAAATTTCTAGCCGAAGCTGCTGTTAGAATAAATTCTGTGTTCGCAAATTTATTGACAAGTGGAGATCTCTATGTTTGTTCTCGTTTCATCCACCAGCCAATAACATGCAATGGAGACAGAACATGTCCTTTCCACCATCTGCAAATGAAAATTCGATTTGCAAATATCTTAGCCGTAGTGTCTGTCTTCTATCTCGATGGAACTGTAATATTGCCTGCTAGAATGAGTGTTCAATGTTCATCCTAGCAGAATAATGAAATAATTTTCCCCAACATCTCAAATCATTTGAAACTAATATTCAAATGTGTGCTTTACTGAGAAAATTTGATACAGTTGTTCAAAATTCCTCAAATGTCAGTAGTTCGAAAGCAAATTAACTGACTCCCTCACTTTTTCACTCTGCAGATATATGAAAAATGATTATTTTTTAACTTTTCAAATGAAAAACTTCACTTTCAAAGCCTTTCTAAAGATTGCAGTTTTCGCTGCCAGGTTTATAGCAATTGCAATCTCCCTATGGAAAGAAAAACCTTTATACAAAGAAAACATCTTTAATACTCTACTGTATCTTGAAATGTTTTTAAAGTCTCCATAGTTTTATCAGTTTTCAATAATTTATTTTCAAATACTCTCAACTATTTTCAAAATCATTTTTCCTTCAAAGGAATATTTCTACCATATTTATACGAAAAAACCAGAAAACAATAGCTTCTTTCAAAGCAATAAACTTGATATTGAAAGGGAGAATCCCCTTTGAATGATCTCAGACAACTCGGCAGCTTTATTCTGTTCTCAAGCTCATGTCTATTTCTACATAACAACATAATACTATACTAATATATTATCATCCTTCCAAAACGTTCCTTTCATCTTTCTTGCTAAGCTCTTTGACTGTTTAGACAAAGCATATTATTTTGGATATTGTTATCCACTTCTCTCGAACTCCATCTTCTGTCGGCAATAGAATGTTGGAGATTTTTGTGCTTTCAAGATTTCCTACCTCTGTTGGATGTGAATTGCAGGTATTGTCTTGAGTGGAGCCACGATTTATCCAATACGAATAATGTAAACAATGTTGAATAATAGTACTGCCTTCCAGTTTTTAAATCAATCTAACTTGAATTTGTAAAATTATGGATTTTTCACGAGATTCGAGAGTAAGAGTAGAGCACTTGAAATCTGGTATTCAAGATATAGTCAAAACTGGAATGGAATCCAAGCGCTGAATGCAGACAGCCGTTTTTGGAACGAGCAGAGACTAATCAATTTATGGAGAACAGTGCTTGATTTATATTAGCACAGTGCTTTGAATAATTATATTTTTCAATCAGGAGATTGTATTATGGAGAAACAATTCACAATAAAAACCCCAATCATGATAGCATTTATGCCTTTTTTCCAGTGAACGATACTTGATCTCAATCCATCGTTCAAAATATATATAAAAAGTAAAAATATATACTGTATATGAGAAAATGAAAATCAGCATTAGATTGTATGGACAAGAAGTTAACTAGTTCAAAAGAATAAATTCGCCCAAAAATGTAGTACATCAAGATAAAATCTAGTAGATCAGTCTTGAGTTGTCTGAATCGCTGATTCTTTGATAGTTAATGTCATTTTCGATCTTTCTTGATTACTCTGTGACCTATTTTGATCTTTGTTATCTCATTGTTGTTCAAAAACAATATATTGTGCTCGTCACCTGTGTTTCAACCTGATTACATTTCTTTCTCATCAAACAGAATCATGAGAGCAGGTTGATTGAATACTTCAGGAGATGGTTAGATTTCAGTTTATATTTTTTATATGATTTAGATTGAAATAATATATCCTGTATCATACACTAATTTACAAGATCTGACAATAGTTCAACTTTGTTCAATAGATTCAATTCCTTATATTGAGTACAAATAGACTCGTGAGTATGCAGTATATACAGTAGAGCTGTCACGGACATTATACAATTGAAACCTTTTAAAAACTTGAAGCAGCCATATAAGTTTTCAGAATGGCTTAGTCTACATTTAAACTCGCCTTTTGCCTTTGGTTTTCAGTGGTTTATCGGTGAAGAGTGCACTGACCAGAGCTTTTCATGCTATAGCCTACTCCAACATGGAATGTATTCAACTGCATCATATCTGTAGACGATTCCTTTGAATTCGTCTAAGGGAAGTGGAGCATATAATTCATTAATGAGACCTGGTGAGGCTTAAAAGTGGAGAGCATTGGGGAAAGCGGTGGAATAAGCTTATTAGTAGATTATATTTCATTCTACAAGATCCTCTTTATCAACCGACTGTCATTAGTTGAATATTATTAAGACTTCGTACCGATATAATATTGTTCGCATACGATGTATACCGTTAATAAAACAATATTAAAACTTGTAGTACCCTTTATAATTTAAAATATTACAACGACTAGTTTCGACCATAACTAGAATAGTCATTTTCAAGTTCAAATGTATAAGATGTTTACCGTATATCAACCGACCTCTTAGATTTAGAGCTGACTTATCAGTACTCTTCCTTGATAGGAAATGAGTGCTGAAAATAAAAGCTTGATATCAGTTACACCATGATAAAACCCCCGCCCCCCTAACTCATCAACCCCACCCCATTACCTCATCCGAATCAATCATTAGCGATTTTCAACCCCTCCAGCTCTTTATTTATTACTTGCATCAAACCAACTTTTACACAACTTTTTACAGCTTCAACATCTTGTCTTATGAATAACACTTCAATCTTAGTCTGATAAAGTTTATTTATTGACTCAAGCTCTTTCATGTTCATCCATCTCATAACACTTTTTGCATACATTGAATAGAATAGTAGACAATATCATAGGGAAAGGATGAGCGTAAGTTTGTCTCTTTTGTCTCTCTCTCTATTTGTTTCTTTATCTCTATTTGGTGATATCTCTATTACCTATATTAGTTTATAGACCAACTTAATAGTTTATCTATTAATATCCGTAATAGTTTATCTCTATTTGTTTGTCTCTGACAATATCACCCTTAGTTTTAAAAATCACCCTTAGCTTCAATATCACCCAATAGTTTTAAGCAATATGATTCTTCTATTTCTTGTTGGTAGACTTCTAACAGTCTACAATCACAGTGACTAGTTAGTCGAAGAATTTTCACTCAAATGCACAGAATTGAACATTCTTTCCTGAATTCTACTTATGAGATGTACAAGGAAAATACATTATTAAACATAGGTGATATTAATTTGTGTGATAACATTAGTGGTACAAACTAAGGAAGAACTCTCGGTTTTTATTTTGCCGCTTCAATGAGACGTTTTTAAAATCATCTATGCACTGGATCTGTTCTACTTGGAAGGGTTCCTTATTTGGATATCCTCATGTAGACGGATTATTTCTGTTGAAACAAAAGTAAAAATCTTGCTATTTTCAAAAAGTCATCAGGCTTTTTGAATCTCATACATCGTAACAACATTAGTAGAAACAAAGGTTTTTAAAAGCTGTTTTCTTTCCGAAGTAACTGAATTGTCATTTCTGTGCCTCGAATGCCTGTGATTTGATTTTATCATTTCCAATTTATCGCTGCCAAGAATAATTCTCAATCAAACCAGATTGGAAAGCATGTTATTTTCTAATTTTCCACAGAAAGTGCTTGCTTCATTATTCATGAAAATATTATCAGCTCAAATTCTACTAATAGAATTGTAGCTTTCTTTGTAAGTTTTCAACCATTAAACTAAAGAGATTGACAGGTTTGATACGAAAATCTGTCAAGTTCAACGAATAGGCTTTCATGCTTCCAAATAGCATTTAGCTCACTCATATAGAATTCAATCGGAAGACCCATTTGTTGAAAAGCTATTATCAATCCATCGAAGAGTGACATTGGTTTGAAGCTTATTGACCATTGATGGACGGCTCATAAGCTATTCATGAATCCTTTCACATTCGAGAATGAGGCTTACTGCAATAAATTATTCTTGAAGGACTTGAAGTCACCACCTCTCTTTTTATTGAAATATTGACGTTTAAGTGAATTTAGTTATAGTAATTTAACTATAGGTCTTTCTTATCATTTGCATCGGTGAAATGATATCATCAGACGAAATTCTAAATCAATCTCTTTCTAATCTCAATCAATTTGGGTTTTAAATTTTTTATAAATCAAATACACTTATCAAGAACTTATCCAAATACTTATCAAAAACACTTGTACAACTTTTTTATTTTCCCTTATATATAATACTGTTTTATATCATATATAATATTATGATGTTACTAAAATTCATGTGTATAGAATCAGAAATAATCATGTTGATTTAATCTCATCCCCTACATGAAATAACGAATTTTCAAAATGAATATAACAGTATAAAATTTCTGATACAATATTATAACGAAATGAATATGAACATCTTTTTGAGCATGATTATCAGTTAGCTTTTGAATATTTGAATACCTGTTGTCAAATTACCAAAATTATCTGTAGAAAGTTTCAATTGTTAAAAGACTTTCAACAGCATTCGTTTTATCACAATTCGTGATCAGTTAGAGGAAGAACTTCATGAAAAGAATATTCTAAAAACAAACATTGTTCGCGACAGAATTTTCCAGGATTCTTAAAAAAAATTTAAACCGGAAACACATTCTAACTGACAGATAAATTCTATTAGAGAGACGGGACAAATTCCCTTATTGAAAGGCACATCTGAACGTCAAAGCGATTTTTAAGTTGCAGGTTGCACTGCAAATTGCAGCTTATCAAGTTCTTCCTAACGAATGACTAGTTTCAAATCTTCAGATGGAAGATTGCTACTCTCATTACAAAGTAATGACTATGCACTCATCGCATCGTAACAGGGTATCACTTAGTAGCTTCAACTCAATGAATGCTGTTGATTAAACATCTCCTTGCACCCTCTTGCTTCTCACCCCTTAAGCTGTACATCTTCTCTCCCACGCCCCTTTTAATGCATAATCGCAATTATTCACCTACTTGTCATGTGATATATTATCATCTTCACCATCATCATCATCATCACGTTTATTGTTAATGGTTTCCTCGTTAAGCGAATATTGTTGTATTGCATTGCTCAACTGTTCAACCACATCAATTTGCTAAATTGGGTATAATCATCCGAGAAGCTCCCTCTCTGTCATCGACCAATAATTGGTGGTGAGTGAGTGGGTGAGAGGGTTGCAGCAACTGAGAAGTGAAGCGTGAAAACGTGCGTGGGTGCTAAGGGGAAAATTAGATACTAGCAAAACTGATGATGCTAGAGCTCGATGGCTACTTACTCCATCAAGTTAGACGATTAAGATCGTTTGCAACTCATCAACTTGGATAATTGTTATGAAGAAGATCACTTCAGGTACGAGAATAGATTCTATACTGGGAAAATGTGTCCAGAAATGGTTTGCCTTCTCGTGAGCTTGGCCTGGTTTCAGATACAAAGAGGAGGAAAATATCCCGAACAGCTTTATTCGCATCTCTGGAAGACTACTCAACCAAAATTCCCTCAATGCTCAGTTATTGTAATCTCTCTCTCTCTCTCTCTCTGAACCTGATAATAATCGGATTTGTGATGGCAGAGAATAGAACAGAATGACTTGTGCATTAGAATATTGATGAAGCAAAGTTTGGTGAGATTCACAACAAACGGTCAGCATTGATTTAATGGAAAGCGTTGGTGTTATTTATGAGAAATTCTGACAGTTTTGATATAGTAAGATTTGATCCAAGCAGTAAGCATTGATAATATAGGAAGCATTTATTTATTATTTATTTATCTATTGTATAATATACTATAATCATAATACAATTATGACATTGGAGGAAAAACTAGGCTGAGCCTGTACTATTTCTCTCCAAAAATTTTGATCAAATGATAATGTTGTCCAAAAGTTAAGGTTATGTAATCACACACTTGATTTTCGGTCCAGGAATTATGATTTGAATATTTTGAATTTTGAAGGTTGATGTTATACTCTGAATGAATCACAGAATGTATCAAAATAAATTAAAAAGTTAAGAAATATTGTACTTATTTGAAAAATTTGAATACAAAATCAAAAACCTACTCACTATTATATTCATAAGCTATAATAATAATACTGAGGGTGATGCACACATAAGCTTTTAGACTTGTGCGTGGGTAATGAGTGAGAGGGATGATGAAAGATGACGACTGACTACTTTTTAGGTAGTCGGGACCGACGGCTTATCGTCTCTTCCGAAAAACGGGATATAGTAGCTATTCTACTATGGTAAACGCAAATTCATTGATTTCATTTGAAGAAATGCTGGGATTATGTATCTCAAATAAATTTTGAAGTGAAAAAGTGAAGCCGTGACTGCCCGTGGCTGGGGGATCCAGTACTTGCTGAGACGTACTATCCGATAGTATATGCGTAGCTATCCGATTGGCTGATTCTAATCAATCAAACTGAGAGTTACTTGTCCTGTCATGTCGTGTGGTCGAGGAATCAGTAACTTAGAAAACGGCCAATAGCATAACAACCGAAAACGTGATCTTGCGTAATCTTGTTTATTGATAAATTTGTGTTGCAAATTCTAACTTCAATCATTTTCAATCAATATGGATATCTACAAAAATATCACCTTCACTATTAAAGAGCAGAAAATTCATTACAGGAAAGATAAATTTCGTGTAGGGAAGTGAACTTCCAATGACATCCAACATCTCAATCATTCTGATAATCTTTTAAAAGATGTCTTCCATTTCCATGATAAACTGACTAGTCACTCTGTGTAGTCTACAGGGAATATAGATAATGACGTAATCTCAATGGATGCGATCATGCGATTCTTAATGGTACTTCTATATATGTATACTCTCGGCAAAATTGGCTGAGTATTATCAGTTAACCCTGTCCAATCCAGACCTGGTCCAGTCTCGAGAGATTTGAGATAGAATGAAAACTCAACCAGTAGAGTGGAAGTTTCCTCTCTCTTGTCATGAGAGCTCTGCCATTGACATTATTAATAACAGTTTTCGTGTGCGGAAAACCCCAGTAGAATTTCAATAAAGAAAGGTTTTTCATCACAAATAAAATCATCTGGAGTTGAGAACAATCCTGTGATGAGATTAGAAAAGATGGAGCTTTTCCATTTGCATCGAGATTGTATTTTTCAGAAAAGATATCAGCATAGTTGTGTCAGATTCGGGAAAAGAGCAATGGAACAGAGATAGAAAATTCTTGAATAAAGTACTTCTGACAGAGCAGTGTAAATTGTTTCTTTGTTTGTGATTCAGTCTGACCAGATATGATTCAACTCTTGACTGTTTCAGAACAAGAAGGTTTCAAGTGAAATTTTCTCCCGCAATATGAAGTTGAATGAGATTGAATGTTCAGTTATTGTTTGGGCTGTAAGCCGATTACCATCTAAAAGCTGATAAAAGCTCCAAGATTGGCTTCTTAGTGGAAACTGTAATGAATTTCTCAAGAACCCGACTTCTCCAAAACATCTTTTAGAATTTTGAAGTACTGGATTCAAACGATTGTTGGCAACAATTTCTTGTTCTTTATGAGAATTGCGGCAGCAATAGGATGATTGTTTTTTTTTATTTTATGAATAAAGAAAGGAAGGAAGGAAGGAAAGGAAATTTTCTTTGAGGTGGGGATTCTTAGTTTAAAATTTATTCAAGGATTTGCAGCTCTACAGAGAATATGATTTTGATTTTTTGCTGAGAAGAAACTTGATAGAATTCTAGTTGAGTGAACTTTCAGTACCAAGTTTTTAGTTGTATTGCTTGTAAGGTAAAAGCAAAGAGGATATGATATTCTTTCTATTTTTTCCTCAGTTTCTTTTTTCTCATGGTAAAATGCATAGTCAATAGTATTTGATAAGAATCTGCATTTAATAAAAATATGCTTCTTCAGAAATGTCACGAGACTTGCGAATACTTGATGCGAATCTGAATCGAACTCTACAGTCAACTGACAAATGATATGGAGTATCGTTGCCTCTCATGAATGGAGATATTGATTTTCTGTCATCAACTCAGATGAACTCGTTGCAATGCGTCACTTCATCATATAAGTGAGGTCGCAGTAGTTTCATGATCATTGAACTTAAAAGATGTATATTAATCTCCAGTAAGGACTATTTATCACTACTTATCAAATGGTGTTATGATTCTTGTTCTCAAAAGAATAAAATCAATGTTGAATTCATGAATTTTCGCATGCTACTTAATTCTTCATTCCAATTCTCATGAGCCTCCACTTGTATGTAATATTGATTAACAGTTTTATGTTTTTTTCCCTTGATGGAGTCTTTCAATTTCTTTTTTTTTTGGAAGAATGAAATAGAGGATAAATTCAAATGATACTCCATCTCGATTCTTCATTAGTATGTCCTTTCATTGAATCTTCTTCAAGTGATTTTTAGTTCGATGTGCTCTTCCTGTCAAAACCTCTCAATTCACCAAAGGATGTAGGAAAGAACTGAGTCAAATAAGTGATAAGTATGAAACACAAAGGAATGATGAGTACCACGGTATTTAGATGAAAACGGTAGGGGTCACGAAATGTATGCGCAGTGGCCAGCCAGCTAGATTGCGTCATCAACACCAATCGAGGTTTTAACACCTATTGGCAATTTATGAAACTTATTTGTTGAAAACAGATGATTGAATATAAAATGACGTCAGCTACACCGGAAATTTAGCACAAACATGCGCGTGACACCTTCGTCTTATTCTATATACCGTGATGAGTACAGTCATAATGGATAGGCGAAGAAGGAAACTGAATCAATATAAACGTGTCATAAATAAGTAATAAAAGGAGAGAGAGGAGTGAATCAATATAGAGAGTGTCAAACACGAAATAGAAAGAAGTGATAAACACATAAAGGATAGGAGCATCCAAATCTACTCTCATTTCCAGTATAGTAATTGTTTGTGTCCATTATTTAATATCATACTGTTTATTTCATGGGAATTGAACAATAAATTTGATTTGATTTTGAATTTTATTTTGTGAAGCAATGGAGACAGCAAAATAGATAATCCTAGAATCTAGAATTCATTCTATTAATAGTTTTGAACAGAGGTGCTATACTGAACAAATGGGAATTCAATTTCATAACCTCCATGATTTCTTTTGAAAGATTAGGTATAACAGTCCTGAACATAATAAATTGATGAAAAACAGTGATAAAAAAGAAGAGAACTGAGAAAGATGTAATAAAAAGTAATGAAGAGCGCAAAAGAGGTAATTCTAGATTATAGAGTTCCTTTTATTAAATTTTTTGAATTCGACTTTTCTTTAATTTCCAATCCAAGTTTCAGATTTTTATCTTTTCAACCGTGCTTCCCAACTCAAAAGTGTAGAGGACCTTTATTCTTCAGTGCTCCAAGGTTGTCTTATTTCATATATCACATGTTCAAAATTTTAAAAATTTAGAATTCGATAATTCCCCCCCCCCCCCACCACTCCAAAAGTCCCAAATTTCAAGTTTCAGATTTCTTATCTCTTTAGCCGTGAATCTTAGCTCAATAGTGTAGGAAACTTTCATCTTCCAGCACTTCAAGGCGGTCTTATTTCATACATCACATGTTGAAAATTTTTTATAATTCAATCATTATTTGATATGATGAATATCACCCCCCCCCCCTAATTATGGTGATTTATATCACCATACTCTAAATCCAATTTGTAAGTATTTGTGTTTGTGTGTGAATAGGCGGGCGTGTGTCAGTAGTGATTTTAGAGAATGTAGCGAATTCGACTGTTCTCTGAACTACTAGTTAGTAGTTTTAAGCAGAAGTGTTCAATTGGAAAAAGGGGGATTTAATTTCATTACCTCAATGACTTGAAATATAAGGTATAAAAGTCATGAACAATCATCCGTATTGAACTCATATTCTTTTTCGTGTCATACTTGGATGCAATTCAGATTTCTTGACACATATTACACATGACCAAGCTACATTGACACTTTGCCAACATGTTAGATGAGTGTGTTTTACACTTCTTGGAAATAGGAGGATTATCACTGAATCACCGTTCATTCATTTCAGGATTACTACGATAGTACGGAGTTCAAATTCATGGGTTAGTTCTTTTTTCTCGTAGCTCCATCTATCTCAGTTCAGGTGTCAGATTACACGATGATTAATTTATCCACTGTTATTAATGGAGAGAGTTCTTACCAGGATTTTTTATTTATGAGAGTATGACGCATTATTTTCCATCAGTTTCTGGACAAGCAGATCTATCAATTCTTGTGAGAATGAGTCTTAGCTGTATGGACCGTTTTCATTATACTGAATAATATAAATATTGTTATTAATCTTGTATTAGACCCTATCTATGGATCACAAGGATCTTTATTACTCTTTCTGTGATAGATAATGTATATACAATTATTTTATATTAGTCTTCAAAGATTTTTCATAGTTTCCATAATAATGGTAGAAAGAATTATATGTATTCCCAACCGTTTTCATTATACTGAATAATATAAATATCGTTATTAATATTGTATTAGACCATATCTATGGATCACATGGATCTTCATTACTCTTTCTGTGATAGATAATGTATATACAATTATCTAAATATTAGTCTTCAAAGATTTTTTATAGTTTTCATAATAATGGTAGAAAGAATTATTTATGTATTCCCAAGATAAACAGTTCATCAATTATTAACTATATAATGTAATACAGCGATACAGTACGATTCTATGGAAACGACTTGATATTGTCAAGACAATTAAAATTTATTAAACGGTTTATTAAAGCAATATGATATATACAAGATTTGCTTTTTACGCCATTATCAATCACTGGTTCCTGCGAAAGCTTAAACATTGAGCAGTGTCACCTGGTCATATGAGACATATATATGAATCATATATTTATCTCATATTGATCAGGATTTTAGAGTTTTGAATTAAAAAAGTTTAATGAACAGTTTTTTTGTCTTTGAACAATCTTTGTCATCGACAGAGAGATTGTTTATTTCATTTGTTGTCAAAATTAACGTAGCTTCTCTTTTGTTTCTAATAACAAACGTGCCGCTTGTGAGACAGATAAAAATATGTTCTTGAAATGGCTTTCATGTTTGGCATTGACAATTGACTGAGTTTATATTTAATACCCAAAATTTAATTTTTGGTCAGGGAGAGAGCTCGTTCGATATGACTGTGAGTTAAGTCCGGCTGATCCAGTGAAAAAGGCTAGATTTTGGTTCGTTAAATAATACAGTTATTCTGTCAAAGATCGGGCAGTATAAAAATAATTGTATTGTTGAGGGAGACGGGTTCTGAGCATATTCATTGGTTCAGTTAATATTTGTTCTTTAAAAATACTAAAGTCGCGATTTAAAACAGTGGATGCCAAAGGGGGAAGCCATTTCAAAAAGGTAGGTGACTACTGAATCATTGTTCTTAAATTTTCATAGCCACAAAGATTGAATCATCATTAGCAGCAAGCGAGTGTTTTCCCCATTCATTCATATCAATAATGTTTTTAGAATCAAATTAATCTTGTTTTGTTCAAATATATTGAAGATTCATTGATTAAAGTTCTAGTTATTCTGTTTCCCTTTTTTTTATAATAGTTATTCCCCCGCTTACAGCAGCAAAATATATTGTGCTGATGAAGCCCTACGATTGGCCATTAGCTGTAACTCTACTGCCATTGGTTGAGAGTAGTTGGTCAATAGCAGTAGAGCTCAGCCTTTATTGGTGGTGGATAGCTAACGACCAATCGTAGGTCTTCACCCACACCATATATTCTTCTGTTCAATAAGCTTTTAGTTCACTAGAGATTGACAAATTATTTTTTCAATAAATTAGAGGTATTGACAATATCGAGTTGTTCTTATTGTTCTATGTGTTATTTATCATATCACCTTCATGGCAGCACTAAAAAATACAGTACGTAAGTTTTTTAAAATTTATGAATTCAGGGCTACTCTCTTGTATTTATAAAATAGAATTGTAGTACCCTTTAAAATTAATAAAATAATAATAATAATATAATAATAATAATATAATAATAATAATAATAATAATAATAATAATAATAATAATAATAATAATAATATAATAATCCAGTCATAATATCTACAGTTGGATTGATGGGGAAAAAAGTGACTGCAAACCTAAGTCATCTGGGTGCCTCGAGGAACAAGATCTACTTGATGCAGAAGGCAGTGATGCTCAACACTGTCTCAATGGTCAGGGCATTCTATTGACGGTAGCTGATACAGGTTAATATTACATTAATAATAACATTAATATTAACTTATAATTCTCTTTTAGAATAATCAATAATATTTTATCAAGTAATAAATTATATTTCTCAATAGTTTCATAATGAATTTTTATAATTAAGATGAAATATTTTGTTAATTAATAATTAATTCTACATTGTTAAAAGACGATCTAGCAACAGAACAAAGTGGGAAAGAGAAGTAGCGCTATCCGCTTTGTTGAATGATAGACAAGGATAGCAATACCATTGATAATCAAACACTGCCATTAAAACGTGGACCTCACTATAGAATGATGGATATTGCTTATTTACGAGTCTATTTCAAGATTAAATATGTTATAAGAGTTGCTCTATCCCACCATCAAGTATGGTTAATACTTGATTCATTCAAAATATTCATAAATTAGCTTATATTATTTTATAGAATATTTGTTAGAGTTATGGGTTCTGAATAGCATATCTCAGTACATTGAAATAATGCACATTGCTAATAAATGAAATCAATGCTTCACACCCATTCAACGGGGGCAGTTCAAAGTGAAGCTCTTTTTATAATTTTGATTTATAGAATCAAATATCAATACTTATAAATTCCAAGATGCATTACTCTTAATTCCAATATTTCCTAAAGAATAAAACAGCTGAAGATTGAATTTGAATGTACATAATCCCAATATTCCTTGAAGATTAACAGCTGTATTGACGCAAACACTTTCTAGCTGTCAATATTGGTTTGCCTAGTACTTTCTCGATTAAGATGCTTGAAACAGGTATAATTGACGGACCAAACTCAAAATAGACGCTCATTCGTCTCCAACGCCTTAGCAAGTCGACTCTGAGTCTGCGCACTACAGCAAGCGCAGTGGTTCTGAGCTAATCAGTCTAAATATAAAACTTATCTTGATATCAGTGTGCATGGAGAGTGTAGACTACACGCTGTATGCCAGTTGAAAATTCAACAGTTGAACCTCAACAGTTTACATTCAAGAGTTAAAATTCAACAGTTAAAATTCAACTGTTAACATTTAACAGTTGAAATTTAACTGTTAACTGTTCAATTCAGTTCCATAGTAAGATGAACTTAAAACCAGCATTAAACCAACTTAAAGATCAGCATTCATTATAGTAGAACCAATGCTCGCTCTCAATACTAACTTATGCTGACAGCTTGTAGTGAATCCTAATGTAGTGTATTTTTTCCGCGGTTATATTGTATCGTGTAGAGAAAAACATAATTAACGAGTTAAATTTGAAAACTAGTTGAATTCCAATTATTCATTTGAGAGTATAACGATGAGGTCCGATACATAATGAAATTAATAGACGTCAACTGGTCATTCTTTCCCTATCGAAATCTTGTATCGCACGACCATCTTCCTATTTAAAAAAAATGCATTCAAAATGGCGGATCCAAGATGGCTGATAAGATTTTTAAAGTCATTGTAAAGTAGTATTTTCAATTTGAGTAGGATCCCCAATCACACCCACCGTCAAATTACCTTTGTGAATGAGATAATTAAGCCGTTCTCGGACTTTTCACCCACTCTCTATACTCTAATACATGAAATAAAGTATTATTTGGTTGTTTCTGTGCACTTTCTGTTCATAAATGCTGGTCTGAGAACAAACTTGGAAGTAGAAGGAATATTTTGTTGACTTCCCCGACGAAAATCATCCAGAGAGGGGGAGCTAGAGCACCTGATGCCTTTAAAAGTTTTCCATTTACCTCTCACTGGAAAATCTTTCTGCGCCTCTTGTTTTTCGTTAAAATATAAGTGCATTTTCATCGTTTCATACCTGTATTTGCTTCTCCTCGATTGTTGGCTTTATAACGGTTGCTAAATTATTATAATCATGTTTAGTTATTCATGATAACGTTCTAGTAGCATTATACCAGCTCACCATGTGCAAAGTCGACCATTTGACATAAGTTCTTCTTCTTCTTCTTCTTCTTCTTCTTCTTCTTCTTCTTCTTCTTCTTCTCTTCTTCTTCTTCTTCTTCTCTCTTGCCCCCTTCTGCTACTACAGCGTAGGGTTACAGCACTTCGTGAAGTTCACTTCTCAAATGGAATTGAAATTTGAAATCATCATGAATTCACATCATAGGGATAAATAGTGATTCATGCAGACGGAATTTTAAAATCCTAGTAGAGTTTTATAATACTGAATAAAGGTTTTGCTTTTGTGCTTCACCAATCAGTGTGGAATCTTTCTGTGGAAGAATAATAATTGTTCCATACACTGGGAGAGCATACAACTAATTCATACAACAGTTGATACATCTTTCAATATGAGGGATATTTGTTACTAAATTCATTCGATATAAATAACCGATATCTAACGAATATTGGTTTCTTAATCATAATATTGTATTGAATAATTACATATTCTATATTAGTATAGATTTTATATAACTACATATTTATATTAGTTTCATATGTATATTATCTTTCTATTATGAGATGGGAGAAAGATCTATTTCATATCGTCTTTTGAAGTTGTATCTCATTCTTCCAGTATTTCAATCAGTCGTTCCTTGTTGAAAATATTTTTTTTCTACAACTGCGCGTAAAAAATTATTTACATACTCAATTCTCCTCGTAAAACAGCTTATTTCTGAGGAGAATCTACTTTATCGCTCGCTAACCATCCGCGCATGCGCAGTAGATTTTATTTACGCTCTGTAATCATTCGCGCATGCGGAGAAGAGTTTCTTTACGCTCGCTAATCAGCTGATGGTAAGCAGCTCGCCAAAAGGTCAGATCTTAACCTAAAAAGTCGGTAATTGTAACTCCGCCGATAGAAGTTATTTAACAGGTTTAGGCAGTTGTAGAAAAAAATTTGTATGTAATTCGCGCGTAATGTTTCATTATCGCTCTTGCAAAATTATCACGCTCCGCTTCGCGTCGCGTGATAACTGTTTTGCGCGAGCGATAAAGTCGCGCATTACGCTCTTAATACACAAATAGCTATTTTGTACTTCATAAGGCCTTTTCGAATTGTACTCCATCTTTCTGTTTTCCAATTCATCTGTCTTGAATTCCCCATCTCTCCTAGTTTCTCTTGTTTCATATAAAACTTTTTTGAGTTGCATCACATCGTTGTAGCTACAATGCTCCATCAATAATGTTACTAAAATTATTCATTACTTACATATCTATAATATAACTCGATGACTTTGTTCAAGATTGTTGAGATGATTCACCTGCCTCGTTTATTATTCTATGGGAAGAATAGTCTGTCCTCTATCCTTGGCCTGCTAACTGCTGTCATTCTGTGGATATTATTCAAGCATAAATAATAATCATGCTTTGTAGCCAACAATTTGGCGTGATTATGGGTGTGGCTCTGATTGTGTTAGCTGGGAAGCGTTTATCATGGATGATGAAACAGACTATAGAAAGATTCACTTAAAATTGTCAGCATTGGATGAGTTCGGAAACATTAATGTTACTTATAAATGATGCTGAAGTCTGACGGCTTTAGCAACTCCACCTTCTGGTAATTTGATGTCCGATAGCCAAATGTGTGTGAGCTTTACATGGTTATGGAAGTTTTATATAACATTTGAAAGTGTTAGAATAGCTTCCATCAAAATATGTTGCACCAAAAACGAAAATCATAAATTATTTGTTCCCAAGTTTCCAATTCTGTGGAAGTGTCAAAATAGCTTCCATCAAAAAAACATGTTGCACCATAATGAAAATCATAACTTAATTCAGTGGTTCTCAAACTTTTCACTTCGAGCCCCCCTGCATAATTCAGCTGTAAGCCTGGCCCCCCTACATATAACAACAAATTCTATACAAACAATTATAGTTTATTCAGGTACTAAAGCTACTATAGTACATAGTTATTACTTTTGTTTCTCATTGCAATTAACGATAAAAAGAGCTTCAGTGCGAAGGATGTGCTTGTTTTTTTCGCACAGTTTGTTGAAAAGAGGTGTCAGCTCTGATTACGCTAAGTTCCTGGGTCACATCCAGTCTTCATGTAAATTTACTTTTCATGGCAGCTAAAGAAGGACACAAAGTTTCACACGAATAAGTTGTCGCAAATGGAATCAATATCATCAATGCCTTTTCACTCAAAATTGGGTGTTCCTTGTGCACACCAATTCAGAAGGATGTGAGAGAATATTCTTCAAACTCCATTCCAAGCGCATAGTCACTTTGAAGATCAATGAGGATTTCATTTTCTATCATGTTGAGGGAGCACTCATTGATCGAGAATTTGAATGGGTTTCGAATCCATGCCTAACCATTCAAGTTCTCATTAAAATATTTTCAAGTAGAATTTTAAAAGTAGAGAGATTGCTTATCGTAATTATTTCAGAAGTAAATTTAAATAATTTTACAGCCAAGCTTTGCGCCCCCCTTCGGGGTCGCGCCCCACACTTTCAGAACCACTGACTTAATTGATTGTTTCCAAGTTTGTAATTTTGTGTGAAATAGAGTGTAGGGTCACATTCTACGAATTGAATTTCAAGTTTAAAAAGTTTTGTAAACTCAATTCCACAATAAACACCACCATTTCACAATAGATGGGATGACATCCACTCCATCTGAATCTCAGAATCAGACGGGATAGACAAAATTCAGTACGCCAAGTTCTCAGTCTATCAAGTTCCTGTTGCTTAAAAAGAGTCCAGACGATTCTGTATCCTACATATTTCCATTTGGTATCCAAGCTCTAACCTCCAACCTTCAACCAACTTCTCTAACCCATTCACTAACCTAATCTAATGTGCAACGGTAAATGCTAGTTGACTGTGTATCAATCAGCCTGCAACGAAAAATTTCTGCTGTTAGACTTGACGAACTGAAGGACTCAACTTCCAACTTATCTCAGTATCTGAAAATGAGATCTTGAGATCTTGCTGAACTGAGATCTCGACGAACTGAGACCCTCCCACCTGGTATCAATCATAATGTATTTTCGAGATTTCTGCAATTTATAATCTATTCTCATTAATTTAATCGTGATGTAATGTAATTACAAACTTCCTTCTTTAAATCAAACTTCTTTATTACAAACTTTCTCTTCCCATAAATGTTTGTAATCGTTATTCCCATGTAATCGTTAACGTTTTCATGTATACTACGATAAAATCTATTTAAATAGACTATCATCCGGCCAAAACAGTAGACATCGACAGTTATCGACAATAATCGGCTTGAGTTAACAGTAAAAGTTGCGACATAAACGCGCTATACCTAGGGATATCTACTTAGGAGGCTATTTTTTCTCTATGTAGGCGTTCCTGCATTTGAGCAAACTTAATAATCCTAAAACTAAATAACCCACAATCGATGTCTACATCAAACAATTCAAGTTTTTCTTCGAATATTGAACAATAGAAAGGAGAGTGATTTTATTCGCAGTCAGAACCGTCCGTAATCAAAGATCAGATAAGCGCCGTTCTCTCGGTTCTCTCGTTGGAAGGGAGGCATTTTCGCTTGAAGATAGTGGAGCTTTCTCAATCATTCGGTTATTCAAGCTGCGATGGTAAAGCAGAATGTTCGAATGAGATTTACTTTAAACTGGCAGTATTACCTATGCATAACATTAATACTTCCCATATAACCGTTGCTGACAGTCTAGAGTGTATCTGTTCGTTACAACCCTGATTGATTGATTGAGTACTTTATTTATGTAGATTACAATATATACTGCCTTATACACTTATATACAATAGCTTACAATACAGCAAAATTATAGATGAATTTACATGATATAGACTAAGAAAATAATTATTGAACTGTATATGATATGAAAAAGCAATTTGTAATATAATAACTAGATAATAATTATATTGTTATGCATCTACATAAATTGGCGGAGCTTTGGACATATCAATGTCCATTCTTTGGAAAGAGTATTAAAAATATCCTCCCCACTAACTCTCTACCAAAAAACCCTGCTGGGATAACTCGAGACAAAAATAAAAACCGTTTTTCATTGGCGACAAACAGTTTGATACACACAGAGAGTATAGAATGTAATTACATTCTATCGTCACTGGATACACATGTGTTTTAATGGCCCTAAAACACTTGTTTGAGAAGCATTTCCGTGTGTTGAAATAATACCAGACTAGTCATCAGACACTTGCCCTAAGCATTTAGTAATGTCCATCGCATAATGAGACGTTTTCATGTTTGACGAGGCTATCAAACACGGCTGTCCAACGACAAACAATGCTGTATTGAACATATCGATTAGTGTATGCTGTATGCGTGACTGCTACCCGTAAAGCGCAATTTATTCATGACAGGTGAATAGTACAGTGTATGTGTGCTCTCGTCTCTTTATCTCAAAACAATGGAGAACGAAATAATTGGCGGATAAATTTCAGAAATTCTAAACTCAAATCCATTATTTCAATCATGCAAGGTATCAATTTTCCTACTCTAAACTATCAGTTTCTCATAGAACTAGCATCAATGCTCCCTACTAAACCAATGCTAAGAGCTTTAAATTGCTCTCTATCTGATTTTGAATTGTGTAATGAGAAAATGAGTATGCTAAGCCGTGGAAAAATAAAAATGAGAAAATGAGTATGCTAAGCCGTGGAAAAATAAAAATGAGAAAATGAGTATGCTAAGCCGTGGAAAAATATAATCTATTGAATCCGTATAGATCTATTCAATAGATTGGAGCTATCAATTTAAAGAAAATTAGATTCTATAGAAATAGAGTCTACAGTTCTATTGCTTTTATTGATTCCCTTTTAATCCTTGGTTAACCACTGAGGGAAGAACACAGTACAAAAATATTATTTTTTATGTATATAACTTTCTTTTTTTTATCTATACAACTTCTTAATTTTTTCCTGTGGTTAAACTTAACTCCACATGTATCAACATAATAATGCCTACCAATCTGGAGACAATTATATTTTCAGTGCTTTATCTAGAATTCGGCCTTCGGGACATTTGCTATGATTATAAATCTCCATATTATTTAGATCTTATATATTATGGCTTCGTTACATATATTATAGGCCTTCTTATCTGTGTATATATTCTTGCTTCATCTATACTGTCAAAACTGGCATTTAGACTTGTTAAGCCTACTATCTTGTTAGTCTATGATACAGAGTTTATCTGTAAGTTTATAAACTTTGGGTTCATATCATGATATACATAATAATCTGTATACATAATATGTATAATCTGTGTTTATATATAGATGTCTACTCTTATTCAATATTATTCAATAAACTCATGAAGAAACTCTTGTTTCATGAAATCAATTTCATGTTACAGGTTTCCCGGTTGGCTACCAGTAATGCTCCACTCATAGTCTATTTCAAGGTGATTTGTTCAATCTGAAAATCGTTAATGAGAACTCAACCAATCATAATCATTTTCATTGGATGTTTAATTGCTATGAATAAGTGATGTCCTCTTTTGAAGCTGTGTTGCGTGGAATGATAATCAACTCATTTCCCTGTGAACTGACCTCTCATTATTTAGTCATTATTTGATGTGAAAGCATGCTTCACCTGGAATGCACTTTTCTCAATTATAAACACGTATAATTACATTATTCATAACCTAGTTCACATTATATTGTGATCACAATGATACTCATATGCACAGCCTCATGCGTACTCGTCTGTTTAGCTCATTTGGAAGTAAGTATTTGCAAAGTTTACATTCAGTTATCAACTGTTGCACACTGAAACCAAATTAAACAAATTTGAACCAATTATCGTGGTATAAAACACAACATATCAAGCACCTTATTTCTCTCAAATAATTCATAAATTCCACAGTTTCAAGGTCCATAATTTTCAAAATATGTTACACATTTGGATTGTATCTTGTGTGAACTTTTAAAACTTTATCTAATCGCAAAAATGTCTGTTGTTCATGTTTCATTAGCACATTATCAGGCATCACAATTCACTGTATTACAATGCACATGGAGTGAAACATAACATACACCACTGAATCATAGATCAAATTTTTCCAAATGCATGGAAATTTTACAAAAACCAACCACTGTGTTCACAGACTCAATGATTACAGAATACGTAACAGATATCCCAGATACAAAATTCTCTTCCTAAACCGATGCACTCACTTTAATAGGATACAAACTCCGAATGTGTTTTTCAATTTAGGTACTTAATAAAACTGTCAATTTACAGATACGAGGTATTAGACTGAAGCCCTCGAACTTATTTATTTTATCCGTGAATACTATTACTAATCATATCAGGGGTGCCATTTAGGGGGGGGGGACAGGGTGGGCCTTGCCCCCCCCCCCAAGGATCAGATGAATAATGAAAATGCGGGTCTATCCTTAGAATCTCATACTGATTCAATACTTTTTTCAAACAGCAGTAGTATAACTCCTTCTACAGTATCAACAATGTAGCAAAATTGCCTTGAAAGTATGGCTACGGAGTAATAAAGAATATATTTTTCTCTGTGGTATAGTTGAAGCTTAAATATAGAATTGGTACAAATATTAATCAGGGCACAATAAGTGAGTTATTGCATAAATTTCAACGTGAGAATTAACAAGTTGCAAGATGTCACAGTGAAAGCAAAATAAAGGGCACAATCAGACAATCAAAAATGTATGTACACAGAGTTGGTGAGAATTATGGGAACAGCTTAATGTTTCTTTAGCTTTCTAACTGAAAGTTATTTCCAATTAGAATATGATCCCCAATGAAATTGTTGAAATTGTCATTGTAAAAGAAAAATTTTCTTCCATGATTTTCAAGAAATCTGTTTCAGTGTATTCCTACTTTGGGGCCTCTCTGTAGGCCTATATTTCTAATAAATACTCTATTGTTAACTAATAATATAGGCCTATATGCTTGTATTGATACTTCTTCAATCACATTTGAATAAAAATGGAGAAAATGAAGCATATAATAACATCTTCGAATGTAACATTTATGGGGAAACCCAGGACCCTCTATCCTTTGGGCGTATTCCATCCCCCCCCCCTCTAACCTCTTGGCTTTTGCCCCCCCCCCCCCAAACAGTTTGGTGAAATGGCGCCACTGAATCATATCAAAATGATTAGAATAGAGTAACAGGCTTCGCCTCAACTATTTCATGCCAGATTTCAATAAAGAATGACATTTTTAATTTTGTTGCTCTATATAATAATTTATGTTGATTAGGCTAATTTGAGGCGAATCCAGAATAAAAGATTTAAGAAAAGGAATTTTTTTAGTTTAGTTTAGTTTATTTCATCCTGTAACCTCCTGTGAAAGGGGTATAAGGATTTGTCAATTATCACAATGATTCCATGCCTCCTGGTATGGTCCAACAGCTCCCCCCCTCTTATAGATATAATAGATATTGTGAGGTGTGAGAATAATATTAACAACTGATTATTAATGCCCAATTATTGGGCAATATTTGATTATTATTACACGTATTATCATTGCTAATCAAGCAGTTCGAACAACACTTTTAATCATTATCAGTCAGACAGCTGACTCGCCTTTCTCACTCAAAACGGACATCCTGTCACATAGAAAGTTATGCTTCCACCGTTCACTTAAATATTTCTCCATATAAATCAAATTAGATGAAATGAGATGGGTATGATTATCTTGCATCTAATATTTTTCCTCCTTCCACTCATTCACTCGTATGAGTGGAATATAGTGTTACAATACTCTCCACAGAACTATTGGCTACTTTCATATTGGTGTGATTGTGATTGATTAGATTCCCTCTAACCTTTCTCCATAGAGAAAACGAGAGAAGAAACTCTCTAAACTGACAACCCCGCCTTCCAGCAAAACCTGCGAATTGAATTCAAGCGTTTCTAGTTCAGTAGATCTTGGAATGGAAATGGATGAATAAATAACATGAAAAATATGTTTCCATTTCATTCTTATAAAATTGAATGAACTTCTCAATGCAAATAACATAAAATTGAGTAGAACTGCATGAGTTAGTAGGCCCAGTCCACGCCTCCAAACTAGAAGCTTTCTCTATTCATTCATTCATACAGTACATCATCAAAATGATACGGAAAGAAAAAATAATGTAACCTTGTGTTATTCCTCTCCCAAATTTAGATCGGGTTATACATAGTCTGAAATGGGTTAAGTCAATGGTCAATGGTTGTTAGTCACAATTTTACCTTCACAGCTCCCTAACAATATGAAACAAGCAGCTTGAGAGCGTCACATACTAATAGTCTTTGTGACAATTAAATATTAATGTTATTTGATATTATTTTTTATATCATAAATGTTAATTTGAATGACTGCTTGTTGAGTTTGGGGCGTGGCTTACGTTAAGCATTACTTTGCATTTAGTATAAATTTGTACATGACTTGTAATGAGGATAATATTCTAAACAATTCGTCAAGTTGTTTCTGAGGAAGAATCATTCCGTCTGTCCGAGGCTCTATGTAATTGTTCTTAACAGGTTTTTTACAAGATTGGAGGAGTTAACTCCATGCTCAAATGCTCCAACCCTAAGCCTGCTCCTAACCCTAAGCCTGCTCCAACCCTAACTCCATGCTCAACCCTAAGCCTGGAGCACCTGGATCGTTTGTTTAGAATTTCCTTCTCCTAGGCACTTGCTTTCAATGCAGCTTTCAGAGCGACACGTACCCTTGATTTGATTCGGGCTAATTCTCTATGCTCCGTCTCTGAGACCGTTGGCCGGTTCTCACCTAGTAACCCTAGGCAGGGGCCCTTACAGGGTGCTACCATCCGGAGCCAGATGGACCCTGGTTTTTTCAAGAGGTGTATCTCCTCCCGCAGTGGATGCTTGATAGTGACACTAGATGTTGAGGCCAAATATTCTGCATCCACCACTTGCTGGGGTCCCCGGGATTGCCACACCCGTTAACTTTCGTAATGAAAGTTCCCCTGGGGGAGGAACTGTATTCCTCAGTGAATAATAGACTATAAATAATTTTTTGTAAACCACTCTTTTTTTCTTGGGTCTACTTAACAACTCCCTGGAGAAAAGAAGTCAATATCTCACATTGATCAAAGAGTGTAACGCATGTATTGGCTTGAAAAAGAGGAGAGGAAAAAGGTCGTGGAGGCTTGAGGAATAGGAGTGAATGAGAAAAAAAAGAGTAAAAGACAAAAGAAAGACAAAGTTGAAAAAGAGGAATGCAGACTATGAGAAAAAGATGTCAATAGAAATTACTCATATGAATTCTATATTTTCATGAATTATTGTTATGTGATTTTAAGTAAGCATTTGAAAAAAGTATGATCCAATCTCAGTGTTGTATTAGGTGGTGGCACCTGTCAATAATATGCTATGACAAATTTTGTTGTAAACCACACATATTGCGTGGGTATACTTGACACAACTTTTTTCACTATACAAGAACATTTATTCACATTGTTCTTCCTGCTTTTAGGTTACACAAGTTTTTCCCTTATTGAGAAATTTGAGTTCTAAATATTGTCTCGTACATTGCAACTTCATCTACAATCAAGTTGAACAAGATAGAATAACATAGAATAGTGTATTGACAATAACAGAAAGTACATTAGACCAAGTCATGTTTGGTAAATACAATTGAGAATAGGATCATAAGCATGAGTCAGGTGAAGTAATGAATGGTTTCGAAAACTTCCAAACTAGTATTTGAACTCATTTTTAATGATATAACTAGTTTGAAACTAAACAACTTTTATAATACCAGAACACTACTAGACTACTTAAATCTATACACAATATTTATCCCTATTCAATAGTTCGACTAGGGAGTAAGCCTAAAAGTCTAGAGTATTCGTTGATGTTCTAGCTAACAAACATGAGATAATTGATATTAATTTTGATTTTTTCCAAAATACTATAGAGAACTAGTCAAAACACTATTATTGAATTGATGAGTTGATCATAGCCTCCTTTCCATAGTTCTTTTAGCCTATTCACAGCTATTGCAAAAGCCTATTTTAAATTTACTCCCCAGCGAATATATTTCCTACTTGTAGCCTATTTATAACTATTGTAGAAGCCTGTTTTAAATTCCCTTGATCACAGCATTGGAGAGTCTATTCTGACACTCATATCCTATTTTCACTCAGATAATATCAGCAATATCATATTATTCACCACAAACCTTTATTATAAGGTACCTATAACATAATAGTATAATATAGATTATCTAGATGGAGTAATCCTGATCATTATCAAAATTCTGGAATGCCACGAATATCCATAACAATTCTATGAACAATCAATCATATTTACATTTCATTTATAATAGATTCAAACAAAATTATAGAGTAATTTCTTGACATTAATAGAGATACAATAGACATAGTCGACTTTAAACATAGTGTTGTGAATGTGCTTTTGTAATTAACACTTTATTCATTAAAAGTTTACATTATGAACAAGATAAAAATGAAATTCTACATCAATTTTGAAACGTTCAAACACAAAACTCCAATTCGTTATCTTTTCCATAAATAGTTCGTTGCCAAAACAGTCACCTTGACAACCGTGTTCACATGATTAGTATCCATATAGGGCTAGCCTACATCAATACAGTACAGATAGGATCATCAGCATGAGTCTGTAGGAAGTTTTGAAAACTTCCAAGCTAGTCATAAAACTTATTTTCTATGATACAACAAGTTTCAAAATGAATAACTAATTATATTACCAGAAGACTCTCTTTGAGGTATTCCAAACTCCATACACCTTTGTACACTGATGTGCCAACTTTTGTTCTCTACTGCCGGTTGCTAAGGTTATTCAGGTTATTAAGGTTATTCATTTAGTTAATCATTCCAGATTTATAATATTCTTTATTATTTGAATTGCTACGAGATTTTCAACTTGAACCATTCCGTATTTTTCGCATAGCATATATAGAAAGTAAATCTATTATAGACAGACTGACTAGAAGCAACTATTCCGAATACCCTCAATGAATGCAACCAATTAGCAAGCATTAAATAGTGATACATTTCTATCAATATGCAATAATGCAGCAACTATCAGTGATTATTGAACTGAGATCATGATTCTGCAATAACGAAGTTCAACGCAGTTACAAAACGCTCCGTTAACACCTTCCGCACGATCATCACCCGAAAGGAGGGCAGTGGCGAAGCAGAAAAAAAGGAGGAAGAAGAGGATGAAGAATTTAATATATTCTTCACCATCTTCTTCCACCGCTTCCTCTCCTCCTTCTTCTTCATCACCTCCTTCTTCTTCTTCTTCTTCTTCTTCTCTTCTTCTTCTTCTTCTTCTTCTTCTTCTTCTCTTCTTCTTCTTCTTCTTCTTCTTCTTCTTCTCCCTCGTCGATGACATCTTGTGTTTAGCTGATATTCTGGTTGACGTGGAAGTAACTCTCCTGGTTGATGGTTGTAGAACATGAAATGAGTGAGTCGTCTTGACGAATTGGATGACGTGGATGTGAATTGTGTTGATGATAATTAGACGGAGTAAAGAGAGCCGTTATAATTCTAGAGAAACATGAACAAAATTATCACCTCTTCATCAACCATCTCATTTGAATCTCCCTGTGCACTTCTTCATTGAAAAATGAAGCTGATTGAGGATTAACAGGAAAGATTACAATGATCATTCAATAAACAATAATCTATTTCAAAAATTATGAGAGATAGGATAGGCCATGTCAGAGCTACAATTACAAGTACAGTCGATACTGAAAATATGAAGAGATAATGCAACTGAGTTGATAAACTTTCAATACAACACTGAATTGGAGCAGACATCAATCCAAAATATTCATGATAAAAGGGGTATAGCAAATAACATTTTTGGGAGCTATCAGATAAACAGAACTCATTGTCTCACATTTATGGACGAGTCTGTCTATCAGTTACTTCAGCTTGAAAATGAGAAGATAAAAAAAATTTGAAGGCTTGATGAGTAGAAGTGAATGGAGAAGGGAGAGGAAATCACTAAAGAGAGAGAGAGCAAAATAGTGTGTGAGAGAGCTGAAAAAAAGTGGCATGGGTAGTTGAAGATAGAAGATTTCCATACAGACTACAACTACAGATTTAATACAAACATGCAATTGATACTAAACACCAAGGCTGATTAAAAATAAGCTCTTCAAAAAATAAATGTGGAGATTCGATCTCAGTGTCGAATTTTGTTGGAGCACCTGTGAACAATGGGTTTTTAATCCTATTATATTAAGCGAGCGATTTCTGTATATCTTTTCATATTTCTATATCTGGTTATTCTTAGTTCTGGTTATTTATGTTCAATGGATCTCGAAAACGGCTCTAACGATTTTCACGAAATTTGGAACATAGGTTTATGATATAAAAATTCGATTGCACTAGGTCTCATTCTTGGGAAAACTCGCTGAATGATATTAAAAGGATAATTCATCTATAGCTGAAACAGCTGAGACTTTCGTCCACTGTGGATAGTTAAAAGTGAGCGAGCGATTCTGTGGAAAATCAAAATATCGCATACCCAAAATTCATAAGCTGACATAGAGCCAGCTGCAAAATCATTTCAAACACGTTCATTTCAGAGAATTGTGTTCTGTTTATCAATAAATACAAATAACGAGCGGAGCTCGGTGCCCCAATATTATATTTTATATGATATACCTTATAGTAGAAATGTTGATCATACAATACAGAATAGGGTCTTCAGTAGGACTTTAAGTCTGTAGAAGCAATAAACAGTTTTGAAAACTTTCAAACTAATCATAGAACTTATTTTTATGATAAAACCAGTTCCAATACTAGTCATATTCCTTTATGAAACCAGAGTACTCCTAAAATCTATAATTTATAATCTCAATTCCAACAATTCAAAAGTTTGACTAGTAAGTCTAGAAGGCTGAAATTTGGGTCGAGTCTTAGCCTACATACATAAGATAGTTTATTTTCATTTTGAATTTAGTTGACGAGTGAATCGAGAAACTATAACTAAACTGTCCAAGAGTTGATCATAGTCTTCTTCTTCACAGTCTTTTTTCATAGTTTTCAACTACTGCAATAGTCTATACTGAATTTTGTCCCTATCAGAAAAATTCATCATTCGTGATCTATTTACTATCATTGCCAATGTCTATTCCAAATAGATTCTCCTCTCTCCAAACAGATTTGAACAAATTTAAACATATAATTATGTTAGACATCCATGCATATAGTTTGAAATCTCTCCTAACGAGCGATACCAAAGAACAGCCTATAGATTTGCTATTATATGGCCATACTGAGTGAGGTCACAAGGAAACAGATACGTTTGATTATATGATATTTTTGTTTTATTCCGTGAAGAATGTCATCTCATCTGCCTTTGAGGCCGTTGGCCGGTTCTCACCTAGTAACCCTAGGCAGGGGCCCTTACAGGGTGCTACCATCCGGAGCCAGATGGACCCTGGTTTTTTCAAGAGGTGTATCTCCTCCCGCAGTGAATGCTTGATATTGACACTGGATGTTGAGGCCAAATATTCTGCATCCACCACTTGCTGGGGTCCCCGGGATTGCCACACCCGTTAACTTTCGTAATGAAAGTTCCCCTGGGGGAGGAACTGTATTCCCCAGTGGATTGTGTTGATGGTAATTAGAAGACGTTATGACAGTCTTCATCAATCCAGTTCAAGATGATAAAAATCATCACCTCTACCATCAACTCCAACAAGAATTATGATTCTTATGATTATGATATAAATCTACTAATGTACACTAATGTGTCAACTTTTGTTCTCTACTGCCGCTTGCTAAGGTAGAACCATTCCTGAGTTATAATATCCTTTTATTATTTGAATTGCTACAAGATTTTCAACTTAGAACCATCCCGTATTTTCCGTATAGCATCTATCGAGAGTATATATATCAAACACAGACTGACTAAAAGGAACACTTCCGAATACCCTCAATTAATGCAACCAATTAGCAAGCATTAAGTAGTGATACATTTCTATCAATATGCAATGATGCAGCAACTATAATTGATTATTGAACAGAGATTATGATTCTGCAATAACAAAGTTGTTATACTCAACGAAAATTGAAGTCAAAAATTAAAAAACCCATAGAAACAAACCATCACTCAAACTCACCCAGCTTCCAGGTTAACAATATATATTACTAGATAATGAGGAATCAACGTATTCTACCCACAATGCTTACTCATAATAGTTTCTCACCGACAGACTGCAGCTCTTTACAGACAATTGGAGATGATATAGAATATAATAAAGAGCAAAATATCCAACTACGCAGTTGTCCAGCACTACTGGACATGAGAGCGCATCAGAATTTTAGTTTTGTCCAGCCATGCTGGACAGGAGAGTTGAGGTGTCGATTGTAATGCAGTACATTACGAGTGGATTGGGAAAATGGTGCTGTCCAGTATGACTGGACAGGAGAGCTGTTGGGTCACATATTAAAATTAAATCTATATTAATAATCATAGACATGTCAGCAACATACATTGTTGTGACATCACAGCAAAAGCCAATCTTCGAGCAAGATTATTTAAGGTTTTTTTACAAGTAATCGAATTTTATTCAAATTATACAGTTTCGAATAAATAATTAATTCAAGTATCTCACACTATTCATTCTACTCACAAACTATAGTACCTATATTAAATAATAGAATTTTGGCAGAGGAACTTCAATTGAAGTAGCGGTGGTAGTTGGTGGTTGAAGAGGTTGATGGTTGTTAGTCGTATTGTATATGCACCACACAAACCTCTCTAGAACCGAATTTGTCACCTTATGTCAAACAAACTCGGAACTACAAGGTAGATGTGGAGCATTAACCTTGAAGAGAAGAAGACAGCTCATGGTGCAAATGTTCTTCCTGCAATTGGTTATGAGAGACATGATGGAGAGAGAATTCTCAAACGCACTTTACAGTTCACTTCACGCTTCAGGATTTCAAAATGATTTTACAATTATTTCTCCTCACCTCCCTCACCCCACCTATCATCACAGGGGAAACTAATCAAGCATGTGCTAAAAACTGGAAATATTAATGAGAGATTTCTAAAAAAAAGAAATTTTATTGAATCTGCATCATATCATTTAGATTAACAAAAACACCCATAGCAAGTGGAAAAACAACAATCTGATCGGTCATTCAATGCAATGAATGAATCTACCCTCAAAAACATTGACAAATAATCAGAAAAGACAATTATTACAATAAGTTTTTCTGTGTTAACAGAAAGAGGATCGTCTCCTAAAAACAAGAACCCCGTAAAAACAATTATTTATTGTTGAAAAAAATTGCCTTAAATTGTTTTAAATTTTCTTGATTGCATTGGAGAGCCTATTCTAACGCATTTCCTATTTCCACATAGATCACTAACTTTTATTATAAGGTACCTATAACATAACAATATAATATAGATTATCTAGATGGAGTAATCCTGATCATTATCGAACTTCTGATAGGCCACAAATATCCATAGCAATTCTATAAACAATCCATTATATTTACATTCCATTTATAATAGATTCAAACAAAATTTTATAGAGTAAATTCATGACATTAATAGAGATACAATAGGAATAGTTGACTTGAAACATAGTGTTGTGAATGTGCTTTTATAATTAACACTTTATTCATTGAAAGTTTACATTATGAACAAGATAAAAATGAAATTCTACATCAATTTTGAAACATTCAATCAAAAAACTCCAACTTGTTATCCTTTCCATAAATAGTTCGTTGCCAAAACAGTCACCTTGACAACCGTGTTCACATGATTAGTATGCATATAGGGCTAGCCTACATCAATACAGTACAGATAGTATCATCAGCATGAGTCTGTAGAAAGTTTTGAAAAACTCCAAGCTAGTCATATATGATATAATTAAATGATAATTTATTATAATACCAGGAGACTTTCCTCGAGGTATTCCAAATTCCATACACCTTTGTACACTAATGTGACAGTCAACTTTTGTTGTATACTGCCGGTTGCTAAGGTATAACCATTCAGATTTATAATATCCTTTATTATTCGAAATGCTACAAGATTTTCAACTTGGACTATCCCGTATTTTTCGCATAACATCTATCGAAAGTATATATATATATTACAGACAGACTGACTAGAAGGAACAATTCCGAAAACCCTCAATTAATGCAACCAATTAGCAAGCATAGTGATAAGCATAAGTGATACATTTCTATCAATATGCAATAATGGAGCAACTATCAGTGATTATTGATCGGAGAGTATGATTCTGCAATCACGAAGTTGACCGCAGTTAAAAATGCTCCGTTAACACCTTCCTCACGATCATCACCCCAAAGGACGATAAAGGCGATGAAGAAAAAGCAGATGAAGAGAACGCTTCAGAATTCTTATTAATCTGAATCATCCTCATCACCCGCTTCCACTTCTCCTCCTCCTTCTTCTTCTTCTTCTTCTCTTCTTCTTCTTCTTCTTCTTCTTCTTCTTCTTCTTCTTCTTCTTCTTCTTCTTCTTACTCGTCGACGTCATCTTGTGTATAGCTGATAGACTGGTTGACATGGAAGTAACTCTCCTGGTTGATGGTTGTAGAACAAGGAAATGAGTGAGTCGTCTTGACGAATTGGATGAAATGAATGTGAATTTTGTTGATGATAATTAGACGGAGTAATGAGAGCCGTTATAATTCTAGAGCAACATGAACACAATTATCACCTCTTCCATCAACCATCTCATTTAAATCTCCCTGTGCAGTTCTTCATTGAAAAATGATGCTGATTGAGGATTGACAGGAAAGATTACAATGATGATTCAATGATCAATAATTAAGTTCAGAGAGTACAGTATGGGAGATACAATAGGCTATGTCAACGCTACAATCGAATCAGAACTACAATTTGATCACAAACATACAATCAGCACTAATAATAACGACAAGATAATGCCACTAAGTGAATAATCATGCAACGCAACACTTAATTAGACCAGGCATCAATTGAAATATAATCCAAGATATTGCAAATAAACTTTTTGAGAGCTACCTGGAGAATCATCTTACATTGATCAACGAGTCTAACGCATGTATTGGCTTCAGAATGATGAAAGGAAAAAGTTTGTAGTGGCTTCATTAATGGAAGTGAATGGACAAAAGAGTGACAAAGTGAGTGTAAGTCATAAGTCTGTAGAAGCAATGATCAGTTTTGAAAACTTTCAAACTAATCATAGAACTTTTTTTATGATAAAACCAGTTCCAATACCAATGATATCTATTTATGAAAGTCCTAAAATGCATTATACAATCTTAATTCCAACAATTTAAAAGTTTAATGAGTAAGTCTGGAAGGCTAGAATTTGTGTTAAGTCTTAACCTACATACAAAAGATAGTTTGATCTCATTTTGAATTCAATTGAGGAGTAAATCAAGGAACTATAATCAAATTGTTCAAAAGTTGATGATAGTCTCCACAGTCTTTTTTCATAGTTTTCATTTTAGCCTATCCACAACTACTCCAATTGTCTATACTGAATTTTGTCCCTATCAAATAAATTCCTCATTCGTGATCTATTTACTATCATTGCCAATGCCTATTTGAAATCTTTTCCAAACAGATATAAACAAATTCAAACATATAATTATGTGAGACATCCATGCATATAGTAATATCCATGCAACATAATAATATAATATAGATTATCTAGATGGAGTAATCCTAATCATTATCCTTCACGAATATCCATAACAATTCCAAAAACAATTAATTATATTTACATTTAATTTATAATAGTTTCAAACATAATTTTATAGAGTAAATTCATGACATTAATAGAGATACAATAGGAATAGTTGACTTGAAACATACTGTTGTGAATGTGCTTTCGTAATTAACACTTTATTCATTGAAAGTTTACATTATGAACAAGATAAAAATGAAATTCTACATCAATTTTGAAACGTTTAATCACAAAACTCCAACTTGTTATCTTTTCCATAAATAGTTCGTTGCCAAAACAGTCACCTTGACAACCGTGTTCACATGATTAGTATCCATATAGAGCTAGCCTACATTAATACAGTACAGATAGGATCATCAGCATGAGTCTGTAGGAAGTTTTGAAGAATTCCAAGTTAGTCATAAAACTCATTTTCTATGATACAACAAGTTTCAAAATGAATAACTAATTATATTACCAGAAGACTCTCTTTGAGGTATTCCAAACTCCATACACCTTTGTACACTGATGTGTCAACTTTTGTTCTCTACTGCCGGTTGCTAAGGTATAATCATTCCAGATTTATAAAATCCTTTATTATTTGAATTGCTACGAGATTTTCAACTTGAACCATTCCGTATTTTTCGCATAGCATATATAGAAAGTAAATCTATTATAAACAGACTGACTAGAAGGAACAATTCCGAATACCCTCAATGAATGCAACCAATTAGCAAGCATTAAATAGTGATACATTTCTATTAATGTGCAATAACGCAGCAACTATCAGTGATTATTGAACGGAGATTATGATTCTGCAATCATGAAGTTGACCATAGTTACAAACGGCTTCGTTACAAAACACCTTCCTCACGATCATCACCCCAAAGGACGGTCGGTATAGGCAAAGAAGAAAAAGAAGCAGAAGAGGAAGGTAAAGATCATAATATATTCTTCTCCATCCTCTTCCACCGCTTCCTCTCCTCCTTCTTCTTCTTCTCCTTCTTCTTCTTCTTCTTCTTCTTCTTCTTCTTCTTCTTCTTCTTCTTCTTCTTCTTCTCTTCTTCTTCTTCTTCTTCTTCTTCTCATTCTTCGTCGACTGGTATAGCTGATATTCTGGTTGACGTGGAAGTAACTCTCCTGGTTGATGGTTGTAGAACAAGGAAATGAGTGAGTCGTCTTGACGAATTGGATGACGTGGATGTGAATTGTGTTGATGATAATTAGACGGAGTAATGAGAGCCGTTATAATTCTAGAGCAACATGAACATAATTATCACCTCTTCCATCAACCATCTCATTTAAATCTCCCTGTGCAGTTCTTCATTGAAAAATGAAGCTGATTGAGGATTGACAGGAAAGATTACAATGATGATTCAATGATCAATAATTGAGTTTAGCAAGTACAGTATGCGAGATACAATGAGCTTTATCAAAGCTACAAGCGAATCAGAGCTACAATTTGATCACAAATACAATCAGCACTAATAATAATGACTAGATAATGCCACTAAGTGAATAAACATGCAACGCAACACTTAATTGAAGCAGGCATCAATTAAAATATAATCCAAGATATAGCAAATAAACTTTTTGAGAGCTACCTGGAAAATCATATTACATAGATGAACGAGTCTAACGTATGTATTGGCTACAGAATGATGAGAGGAAAAAGTTCGTGGTGGCTTAATTAATTGATGTGAAATGAAAAGAAAGAGGGGAAGACCAACGAGTGACAAAGTGAGTGGAAGTCATGAGTCTGTAGAAGCAATGATCAGTTTTGAAAACTTTCAAACTAATCATAGAACTTTTTTATGATAAAACCAGTCCCAATACTGATCATATTCCTTTATAAAACCAGGGTAGTCCTAAAATCCATTATACAATCTTAATTCCAACAATTCAAAAGTTTGACGAGTAAGTCTGGAAGGCTAAAACTTGTGTTAAGTCTCAACCTACATACAAAAGATAGTTTATTTTCATTTTGAATTCAATTGAGGAGTAAATCAAGAAACTATAATTAAATTGTTCAAGAGTTGATCATAGTCTTCACAGTCTTTTTTCATAGTTTTCATTTTAGCCTATCCACAACTACTGCAATAGTCTATACTGAATTTTGTCCCTATCAAATAAATTCCTCATTCGTGATCTATTTACTATCATTGCCAATGCCTATTTGAAATTTTCTCCAAACAGATATAAACAAATTTAAACATATAATTATGTTAGACATCCATGCATATAGTTTGAAAACTCTCCTAATGAGCGATACCAAAGAACAGCCTATAGATTTGTTATTATATGGCCATACTGAGTGAGGTCACAAGGAAACGAATACGTTTGGCCATATGAAACTGATTTTTTTTATTCCGTGAAGAATGTCATCTCATCTGCCTTTGAGGCCGTTGGCCGGTTCTCACCTAGTAACCCTAGGCAGGGGCCCTTACAGGGTGCTACCATCCGGAGCCAGATGGACCCTGGTTTTTTCAAGAGGTGTATCTCCTCCCGCAGTGGATGCTTGATATTGACACTAGATGTTGAGGCCAAATATTCTGCATCCACCACTTGCTGGGGTCCCCGGGATTGCCACACCCGTTAACTTTCGTAATGAAAGTTCCCCTGGGGGAGGAACTGTATTCCTCAGTGAATAATAGACTGACTATACATAATTTTTTGTAACCCACTATTTTTCTCTTGGATCTACTTGACAACTCCCTGCGAAATCAGGGTCATTGCCCTATTTCAATTCGAATGGAAAACAACTCATTTGCGAATAATATATAGAAAATGGGTTCTGAAACCGTTCCAACGATTGTTTTCGACGTGTTGAATGACGTGGATGTGAATTGTGTTGATGATTATTGTGTTGATTATTGTTTATTCATATGATTTGTGATTCTATCCACGAATAAAAGGATGAATGATGTTCAGAAGAAGTAATGAGAGCCGTCATCATTCTAGAGCAAGGGACACAATCAACACCTCTTCCATCAACCATCTCATTGGAATCTTCCTGTGTTGTTTTCCGTTGTGAAAAGAAGGTGGTTGTGGATTAACATGATAGATTACAATGATTATTCAATGATCAATAATCCAGGGCAGAAAATACAGTCTGCGAGATACAATACTCTATGTCAAAGCTACAATTGAATAGAACTACAATTTCATCACAAATACAAACAGAACTAATAATATGACAAGATAATGCCACTGAGTGAATGAACATGCAACGCAAAACTTGATAAAAGAGGAGGCATCAATTCAAATAATTCATGGTGTAGATAATAGACTTCTTGAGTGCTACCTGGATAATCATCTTCCATTGATGAACGAGTCTTCCGCATGTATTGGCTTGAGAAGGAGGAAAAGGTCGTGGAGGCTTGAGGGATAGGAGTGAATAGAAAGAAAGAGAATAAGTCAAAAGAGAGACAAAGTTGAAATTGAGGAATGGAGATGAGAGAAAGATGTCTATAGAAATTACTCCTATGAATTCTATATTTTCATTGATTATTGATATGTGATTTTAAGTAAGCATTTGAAAAAGTATGATCCAATCCCAGTGTTGTATTAGGTGGTGGCACCTGTCAATGATATGCTATGACAAATTTTGTTGTAAACCACACATATTTCGTGGGTCTACTTGACACAACTTTTTTCACTATACAAGAGCATTCACATTGTTCTTCCAGCTTTTAGGTTACTCAAGTTTTTCCCTTATTATTGAGAAATTGGAGTTCTAAATATTGTCTTGTACATTGCAACTTCATCTACAATCAACTCGAACAAAATAGAATAATATAGAATAGTGTATTGTCAATGACAGAAAGTACATTAGACAAAGTCATGTTTGAAAAATACAATTGAGAATAGGATCATTAGCATGAGTCGGGCGAAGCAATGAGTGGTTTCGAAAACTTACAAACTAGTCATTGAACTTACTTTTAATGATAAAACTAGTTTCAACTAAACAACTTTTATAATACCAGAGTACTACTAGAATATTCAAATGTATACACAATATTTATCCCTATTCAATATTTCGACTAGGGAGTAAGAATAGAAGTCTAGATTATTCGTTCATGTTCTAGCTTACACACAAGAGATAATTGATATTCATCTTGATTTTTTCCAATATACTGTAGAGAACTAGTCAAGACACTATGATTGAATTGATGAGTTAATTATAGTCTCCTTTCCATAGTTCTTCTAGCATAATCACAGCTATTACAAAAGCCTATTTTGAATTTACTCCCCAGCGAATATATTTCCTACTTGTAGCCTATTTATAACTATTGTAGAAGCCTGTTTCAAATTCCCTTGATTACAGCATTCGGGAGCCTATCCTGACTCATATCCTATTTTCACTCAGATAATATCTGCAATATCATATTATACACCACAAACCTTTATTATAAGTCTATACCTATAATAGAATGATATAGTATAGATTATCTAGTTAGAGTGATCCTGATCATAACAAACTTCTGAATGGCCACCAATATCCATAACAATTATTTGAACAATCAATCATATTTACATTTCATTCATATTAGATTCAAACAAAATAATAGAGTAATTTCTTGACAATAATATAGATACAATAGACAAAATCGACTTAAAACATACTGTTGTGTATGTGCTTTTGTAATTAACACTTTATTCATTGAAAGTTTACTTTATGAACAAGATAGAAATAAAATTCTACAGCAATATTGAAACGTTCATCACAAAACTCTAACTTGTTATCTTTTCATAAATAGTTCGTTGCCAAACTGTCACCTTGACAGCCGTGTTCACATGATTAGTATCCATATAGGGCTAGCCTACTTCAATACAGTACAGATAGGATCATCAGCATGAGTCTGTAGGAAGTTTTGAAAACTTCCAAGCTAGTCATAAAACTCATTTCCCATGATACAACAAATTTCAAAATTAATAATTAAGTATATTACCAGAGGACTCTCTTCGAGGTATTCCAAATTCCATACACCTTTGTACACTAATGTGACAGTCAACTTCTGTTCTCTACTGCCGGTTGCTAAGGTATAACCATTCCAGAGTTACTAGCAATGTGGGCTGGGGTGATATGATCATGGCGTTGGAGAGAGTAGACGAAACGTAGACAATAATTTTGGCAACGCTGTAGTTTATCATTCAGAGTGACTTGCATATCGTTAAGAACAGAATTACAATACATTAGATGTGGGAAGATGAGAGATTGAACCAATAATAATTTAATGTTTCTAGGGAGGATATCGTGCATTTTCTTCAATGCATGCATGGCTGAGAATACCTTTTTACAAGTTTTGTTCACTTGTTCTGACCAGTCAAGAGTATTATTCATAATAATGCCTAAATTTTCAACTGAGCTACAGTAAGGAATGTCATTACCGTCTACACTAATTTTGTGAATCGATTCAAGGTAAATATTGTTTATAAGACGAGAATATCCAATTATAATGGGTTGTGTTTTGATGGGATTAAGCTTAAGGCCATTTTTCTTTGTCCATTCCACTATCGAATTGATATCCTGATTCATTATTCCAACTGTTTCATTAATTTTTGTTATGGGACAGCTTAAATAGATTTGAAGGTCGTCTGCATAAGTATGGAAACTGGAGAATTTGATAATGGAAGAAAGGTCATTAGCATACAAAGTGAAGAGGAGAGGGCCTAAAATTGAACCTTGTGGTACTCCATGCATGACATTTTTCCAAGTTGACTTTTTGTCACCGACAGATACACATTGTTTCCTACCTAATAGATAGGATTTAAACCAAACTAACGAGTTGCGACTGAAACCAAGAATAGCCAACTTATTCAGAAGGACTGTATGATCAACAGTATCGAAGCTTTAGAAAAATCAAATAGGGTGAGGATGGTGCATTTTCTTTGGTCCATAGCTAACCTTATATCATCAGTGACACGAAGCAGAGCTGTCTCAGTTGAATGGAATTTTCTAAAGCCTGATTGAAAGTTATGAAGCTTACTATTGTTGTCTAGAAATTTTACAACTTGAGCATGAATGAGTCTTTCTAGCACTTTGGACAATGCAGGTAAAATACTGATTGGTCTAAAATCCTCAACTTTATTGGGTGATGGAACTTTATTTAGAGGGCGAACCAGAGCAAACTTCCAGTTTTCAGGGAAAATGCCTTCTTTAAGTGACTTGTTGAAAATGTATGTAATGGTTGGTAAAACAGCAAATAACATCTTCTTGATAAATTTAATAGGAATTTTGTCTACACCCGTAGCATTACTATGAATACGTTGAATTGCTCTGAAAGTGTCTTCTTCTGAGATTGGATGGTAATGAAATTGATCAGTGATTGGTAAATCTAGGTTTGTAACCTGCTCTTCAAGATCATCTATATGATTAGCAATGACAACTTCGTCGCGTTGGTTAGAGTGTGAAACGAAATGGTCATTTATATTATTCAATGGTAAGTCAATTTGTGGATTCGATTTCTGTTTGCCAAGCCCGAATTCTTTTATTCCCTGCCAAAGTGATTTAGAGTCTTGTCTATTGTTTGTCATAAACGAATTCAAGTACCTAATCTTTGTGTTCCGTAATTCCTGTTTAACCCTATTTCTAAGGCTCCTATACTATATCAAACTGTCCAAGTCAAATGTCTTTTTAAATTTTCTATGTGCTTTGTCTCTACGTCCCATCATCTTAAGTATGTCTTCAGTCATCCACGGTACTCGTCGTTTTCTATGGAGATGAGAGAAAGATGTCTATAGAAATTACTCCTATGAATTCTATATTTTCATTGATTATTGATATGTGATTTTAAGTAAGCATTTGAAAAAGTATGTTCCAATCCCAGTGTTGTATTAGGTGGTGGCTCCTGTGAATAATATGCTATGACAAATTTTGTTGTAAACCACACATATTGCGTGGGTATACTTGACACAACACTTTTTACTATACAAGAGCATTTATTCACACTGTTCTTCCTGCACTGTTTTAGGTTACACAAGTTTTCCCCTTATTATTAAGAAACTGGAGTTCTAAATATTTTCTTGTACATTGCAACTTCATCTACAATCAACTCGAAGAAAATGGAATTACATAGAATAGTTTATTGTCAATAACAGTAAGTACATTAGACAAAGTCATGTTTGAAAAATACAATTGAGAATAGGATCATAAGCATTAGTCAGGCGAAGCATTGAATGGTTTCGAAAACTTACAAACTAGTCATTGAACTCATTTTTAATGATAGAACTAGTTTGGAACTAAACAACTTTTATAATACCAGAACACTACTAGACTACTTAATTCTATACACAATATTTATCCCCATTCAATAGTTCGACTAGGGAGTAAGCCTAAAAGTCTAGATTATTCGTTCATGTTCTAGCTAACATACAAGAGATAATTGATATTCATTTTGATCTTTTAAAACTAAACATCTCTTATAATACCAGAACACTCCAATCTATACACTATCAACCCATATTCAATAGTTTGACAAGGGAGTAAGCCTAAAAGTCTGAAGTCTAGAGTATTGGTTATTGTTCTAGCTTACACACAAGAGATAATTGATATTCATTTTGATCTTTTCCAAAATACTGTAGAGAACTAGTCAAGACACTATGATTGAAGTGATGATTTGATCATAGCCTCGTTTCCATAGCTCATTTATCCTATTCACAGCTATTGCAAAAGCCTATTTTGAATTTACTCCCCAGCGTATATATTTCCTACTTGTAGCCTATTTATAACTATTGTAGAAGCCTGTTTTAAATTCCCTTGATCACAGCATTGGAGAGCCTATTCTGACACTCATATCCTATTCTCACTCAGATAATATCAGCAATATCATATTACTTTATTATAAGGTACCTATAACATAATAATATTATATAGATTATCTAGATGGAGTAATCCTGATCATTATCAAAATTCTGGAATGCCACGAATATCCATAACAATTCTATGAACAATCAATTATATTTACATTTCATTTATAATAGATTCAAACAAAATTATAGAGTAATTTCTTGACATTAATAGAGATACAATAGACATAGTCGACTTTAAACATAGTGTTGTGAATGTACTTTTGTAATTAACACTCTATTCATTAAAAGTTTACATTATGAACAAAATAAAAATGAAATTCTACATCAATTTTGAAACGTTCAAACACAAAACTCCAACTCGTTATCTTTTCCATAAATAGTTCGTTGCCAAAACTATTAACCACATACCAATACATAGAATAGACATATAATAGACATAGAATATACATAGAATAGTTCCATATAACCTTCATCTAGATTATCTAGATGGAGTAATCCTAATCATTATCAAACTTCTGAAATTCCACAAATATCCTTAGCAATTCTATGAACATTCAATTATATTTACATTCTATTTATAATAGATTCAAACAAAATTATAGAGTAATTTCTTGACATTAATAGAGATACAATAGACATAGTCGACTTTAAACATACTGTTTTGAATGTAAGTTTCATGTAAGTTTCATTTTTCATTGAAAGTTCACATTATGAACAAGATAGAAATAAAATTCTACAGCAATATTAAAACGTTCATCACAAAACTCTAACTTGTTATCTTTTCATAAATAGTTCGTTGCCAAATTGTCACCTTGACAACCATGTTCACATGATTAGTATCCATATAGGGCTAGCCTACATCAATACAGTACAGATAGGATCATCAGCATGAGTCTGTAGGAAGTTTTAAAAAACTTCCGAGCTAGTCATAAAACTCATTTCCTATGATTTTAAAAATTTCAAAATTAATAATTAAGTATATTACCAGAAGACTCTCTTCGAGGTATTCCAAATTCCATACACCTTTGTATACTAATGTGACAGTCAACATCTGTTCTCTACTGCCGGTTGCTAAGGTATATCCATTCCAGAGTTATAATACTGTATCCTTTATTATTCGAATTTCTACAAGATTTTCAACGTGAACTATCCTGTATTTTCCGCATAGCATCTATCGAAAGTATATATATATATATATATATTATAGACAGACTGACTGAAAGTAACAATTCCGAATACCCTCAATAAATGCAATCAATTACCAAGCATTAAATAGCATTAAATTTCTATCCATATGCAATAATGCAGCAACTTTCAATGATTATTGAACGGAAATTATAATTCTGCAATCACGAAGTTGACTGCAGTTACAAAACGCTCCGTTAACACCTTCCTCACGATCATCACCCCAAAGGATGGTAGAGGCGAAGAAGAAGAAGCTGACGATGAGGATCAGTCAGATCATAATATATTCTTCCTGATCTTCTTCACCAGCTTCCTCTTCTCCTTCTTCTTCTCCCTTGTCGACGTCATCTTGTGTATAGCTGATAGACTGGTTGACATGGAAGTAACTCTCCTGGTTGATGGTTGTAGAACAAGGAAATGAGTGAGTCGTCTTGACGAATTGGATGACGTGGATGTGAATTGCTTCGATGGTAATTGGATGAGATGATGAGAATTGGAATCTATCTGAAGCAAGATTACCATAATCATCACCTCTTCCATCAACCAGCTTATTTAAATCTCCCTGTGCTGTTCTCCGTTGAAAATGAATGTGGTTGAGGATTGACAGGAAAGATTATAATGATGATTCAATAAACAATAATCTATTTCAAAAATTATGAGAGATAGAATAGGCTATGTCATAGCTACAATTACAAATACAGTCGATACTGAAAATATGAGGAGATAATGCAACTGAGTTGATAAACTTTCAATACAACACTGAATTGGAGCAGACATCAATCCAAAATATTCATGATTGAAGGGGTGCAGCAAATAATATTTTTGGGAGCTATCTGATAAACAGAACTCATTGTCTCACATTCATGGACGAGTTTGTCTATCAGTTACTTCAGCTTGAAAATGAGAAGATGAAGAAAATTTTTGAAGGCTTGAGGAGTAGAAGTGAATGGAGAAGGGAGAGGAAATCACTAAAGAGAGAGAGAGCAAAATAGTGTGTGAGAGCTGAAAAAAGTGGCATGGGTAGTTGAAGATAGAAGATTCCCATACAGACTACAACTACAGATTTAATACAAACATGCAATTGATACTAAACACCAAGGCTGATTAAATACAAGGAAACAAACCAACCTTAAAAAAATAAATGTGGAGTTTCCATGTCATGTTGAATTTTGTTGGAGCACCTGTGAAAATGGGATTTTAATCCTATTATATTAAGCGAGTGATTTCTGTATATCTGATTATATTTTTATATCTGGTTATTTTTAGTTCTGGTTATCTATGTTCAACGGATCTCGAAAACGGCTCTAACGATTTTCACAAAATTTGGAACATAGGTTTATGATATAAAAATTCGATTGCACTAGGTCTCATCCTTGGGAAAACTCCCTGAATGATATTAAACGGATAATTCATACTTAGCTGAAACAGCTGAGAGCTGAAAAGTGAGCGAGGAATTCTGTGGAAAATCAAAATATCGCATCCTCAAAATTCATAAGCTGACATATAGCCAGCTGTAAAATCATTTGAAACACGTTCATTTTAGAGAATTGTGTTCTGTTTATCAAAAAATACAAATAACGTGTGGAGCTTGGTGACCCAATATTATATTTTTCATGATATACCTTATAGTAAAAATGTTGTCTCCTGTAGCTCTTTTGGAATGGAAACCATGGGTTCAAGCGTTGATCATAGTCTTCACAGTCTTCTTTCATAGTTTTCATTTTAGCCTATCCACAACTACTGAATAGTCTATACTGAATTTTGTCCCTATCAAATAGATTCCTCATTCGTGATCAATTCACAATCATTGCCAATGCCTATTTGACATTTCTCCAAACAGATATAAACAAATTTAAACATATAATTATGTTAGACATCCATGCATATAGTTTGAAAACTCTCCTAATGAGCGATACCAAAGAACAGCCTATAGATTTGTTATTATATGGCCATACTGAGTGAGGTCACAAGGAAACGAATACATTTGGCCATATGAAACTGATTTTTTTTATTCCGTGAAGAATATCATCTCATCTGCCTTTGAGGCCGTTGGCCGGTTCTCACCTAGTAACCCTAGGCAGGGGCCCTTACAGGGTGCTACCATCCGGAGCCAGATGGACCCTGGTTTTTTCAAGAGGTGTATCTCCTCCCGCAGTGAATGCTTGATATTGACACTGGATGTTGAGGCCAAATATTCTGCATCCACCACTTGCTGGGGTCCCCGGGATTGCCACACCCGTCAACTCTCGTAATGAAAGTTCCCCTGGGGGAGGAACTGTATTCCTCAGTGAATAATAGACTATAATTTTCTGTAAACTACTTTTTTTACTTGGGTCTACTTGACAACTCCCTGAGAAATCGGGGTCATTGCCCTATTTCAATTCGAATGGATAACAACTCATTTGCGAATAATATATAGGATATTGGCTCTGAACCTGTTCCTTGTGATATTTCAAATTCCATGAGGTTTTCCTTCTGCACTCATGTGACTTCCAACGATTGTTTTCGACGTGTTGAATGACGTGGATGTGAATTGTGTTAATTATTGTTTATCTATATGATTTGTAATTCTATCTACGAATAAATGGATGAATGATATTCAGAAGAAGTAATGAGAGCCGTTATCATTCTATAGCAAGGGACACAATCAACACCTCTTCCATCAACCATCTCATTTGAATCTTCATATGTTGTTTACCGTTGTGAAATGAAGGTGGTTGAGGATTAACATGATAGATTACAATGATGATTCAATGATCAATAATCCAGGTCAGAAAATACAGTCTCCGAGATACAATACTCTATGTCAAAGCTACAATTGAATAGAGCTACAATTTGATCACAAATACAAACAGAACTAGTAATATGACAAGATAATGCCACTGAGTGAATAAACATGCAACGCAAAACTTAATAAGAGGAGGCATCAATTCAAATTATTTATGGCCTAGCAAATAAACTTCTTGAGAGCTACCTGGAGAAAAGAAATCAATATCTCACATTGATGAACGAGTCTAACGCATGTTTTGGCTTAAAAAGGAGGAGTGGAAAAACGTCGTGAAGGCTTCAGGAATAAGTGATAAAGAAAAGAAAAAGAAAAATACAAGAGTGAGACAAAGCTGAAAAATGGAATGAAGACTTTGAGAAAAAGATGTCAATAGAAATTACTCATATGAATTCTATATTTTCAAAATTATTGATATGTGATTTTAAGTAAGCATTTTAAAAAGGTTTGATCCAATCTCAGTGTTGTATTAGGTGGTGGCACCTGTGAATAATATGCTATGACAAATTTTGTTGTAAACCACACATATTGCGTGGGTGTACTTGACACAACACTTTTTACTATACAAGAGCATTTATTCACATTGTTCATCCTGCTTTTAGTTTACACAAGTTTTTCCCTTATTATTAAGAAACTGGAGTTCTAAATATTTTCTTGTACATTGCAACTTCATCTACAATCAACTCGAACAAAATAGAATAACATAGAATAGTGTATTGTCAATAACAGAAAGTACATTAGACAAAGTCATGTTTGAAAAATACAATTGAGAATAGGATCTTAAGCATGAGTCAGGCGAAGCAATGAATGGTTTCGAATACTTCATAACTAGTCATTGAACTTATTTTTAATGATAAAACTTGTTTCAAACTAAGCAACTTTTATAATACCAGAACACTACTAGAATACTTAAATCTATACACAATATTTATCCCTATTCAATAGTTCGACTAGGGAGTAAGCCTAAAAGTCTAGAGTATTCGTTGATGTTCTAGCTAACACACAAGAGATAATTGATATTCATTTTGATTTTTTCCAAAATACTATAGAGAACTAGTCAGAGCACTATAATTGAATTGATGAGTTGATCATAGCCTCCTTTCCATAGCTCTTTCAGCCTATTCACAGCTATTGCTAAAGCCTATTTTAAATTTACTCCCAAGCGAATATATTTCCTACTTGTAGCCTATTAATAACTATTGTAGAAACCTGTTCTAAATTCCCTTGATAACAGTATTGGAGAACCTATCATGACTCATATCCTATTTTCACTCAGATAATATCTGCAATATCATATTATGCACCACAAACCTTTATTATAAGGTACCTATAACATAATAATATAATATAGATTATCTACATGGAGTAATCCTGATCATTATCAAAATTTTGAAATGCCACGAATATGAATAGCTATTCTATAAACAATCTATCATATTTACATTTCATTCAGAATAGATTCAAACAAAATAGATTTATAGAGTAATTTCTTGACATTAACAGATATACAAAAGAAATAATCCACTTTGAACATACTGTTGTGAATGTGCTTTTGTAATTAATACTTTATTCATTTAAAGTTTTGATAATTAACAAGATTTTGAAACGTTCATCACAAAACTCTAACTTGTTATCTTTTCCATAAATAGTTCGTTGCCAAAACAATAAGCTTGACAACCGTGTTCACATGATTAGTATCCATATAGGGCTAGCCTACATCACTACAGTACAGATAGGATCAACAGCATGAGTCAGTAGGAAGTTTTGAAAAATTCCAAGCTGTCATATATAGTATAATTAATTATAATACCAGAAGACTCTCTTCGAGGTATTCCAAATTCCATACACCTTTGTACACTAATGTGACAGTCAACTTCTGTTCTCTACTGCCGGTTGCTAAGGTATAACCATTCCAGATGAATTGCTACCAGATTTTCAACTTGGAACCATCCCGTATTTCCCGCATAGCATCCATCGAAAGTATATTATATTAAACACAGACTGACTAAAAGGAACAATTCCGAATACCCTCAATTAATGCAACCAATTAGCAAGCATTAAATAGTGATACATTTCTATCAATATGCAATAATGCAGCAACCATCAGTGATTATTGAACTGAGATTATGATTCTGCAATCACGAAGTTGACCGCAATTACAAAACGCTCCCTTAACACCTTCCGCACGACCATCACCCCAAAGGACGGTAGAGGCGAAGAAGAAAAAACGAGTGAAAAGGATGACAGAATTCTTCATAATCTTCATCATCCTCTTCATCCGCTTCCTCTTCTCCTTCTTCTTCTTCTTCTCCTTCTTCTTCTTCCTCGTCGACGTCATCTTGTGTATAGCTGATAGACTGGTTGACATGGAAGTAACTCTCCTGGTTGGTGGTTGTATAACAAGGAAATGAGTGAGTCGTCTTGACGAATTGGATGACGTGGATGTGAATTGTGTTAATGATAATTGGATGAGATGATGAAAAGTGTGATCTATCTGGAGCAAGTTTACCATAATCATCACCTCTTCCGTCAACCAGCTTATTCAAATCTTCTTGTGTTATTTCCCATTGAGAAATAACGGTCGTTGAGGATTTCAGGATAGATTACAAAGATGATTCAATGAACAATAATCTTTTTCAAAAATTATAGGAGTTAGAATGGGCTATGTCAGAGCTACATTCAAATAATAACTACAATTACAAATACAGTTGATACTGAAAATTTGAGGATATAATGTCACTGAGTTGATAAACTTTCAATACAACACTGAATTGGAGCAGACATCAATCCAAAATATTCATGATTGAAGGGGTGCAGCAAATAATATTTTTGGGAGCTATCTGATAAATAGAACTCATTTCTCCACATTTATGGACGAGTCTGTATATCAGTTACTTCAGCTTAAAATGAGAAGAGAAAAATAATTTTGAATATTTGAGGAGTAGGAGTGAATGTGGAAAGAATGGGAAAACATTAAAAAGAGAGAAATAGTTTGAGAGAGCTGATAAAATGTGGTAAGGAAAGTTGAAGATAGAAATGAAAATGAAATGAAAAAATTCTTTATTAGGCGGAGTTAGGACTTTTAAGTCCTCTCTACCACTCAACCTCAACATAACAAATGCAATTGAAAAAAAAATACAGTGTAACTTAATATATAAATAGAAATACATTAAATAATATAGCTACAAAATAGAAACATAGTTGGAACAAAACAGTAAGACTGGTATGACTAGGAGAAGTTTTCTACTAAAGATAGACTAAAGATAGAAGTTTTCAATACAAACAAGTACTACAAACTATTAAAAACAAGCAATAGAAACATGCAAGTGATAATTGATACCAAATATAAATACAAAAGGTTAAATTCAAATATGCTCTCAAAAAGAATGTGGAGATTCGATTTCAGTGACAAATTTCGTGGGAGCACATGTGAACAGTGTGATTTTAATATATTTTCCATGATTTACCTTATAATGAGAATGTTGACTGCTGTAGCACTTTTGAAACGAAAACCACAATTATTATATTCCCCAATGATTTGGTCGAGTAGAATGAACGTACTGTTCTAGTGGGTGAACTCTGTTGTTGGGTGCTTCAAATTCTATTAGAGTATTTCTCAACTTTTTTGACACAGTGAATTCTGTCCAAATGCTCCAGACCTTGCTTGGGGACACTAAAATGGTCACCATATAGAGGTAACCATGGAATATCCCGAAAGGAGAGAATAGTGATTTACAATGATGCAGATTTTCAGATTGTTTTGGTATACAAACCTCTTTTGTTCAAGGTGATGCCCACATATGCCCAAGACTTGTGCCTCGGTAATCACAGGAGATTCATAATTTCAGTATATAATCGATTTAAAAAACTAACTTTAATATTACTAGTAATTTATTCATAAATGCATGTCCATTCATCAAATTATTTAATCTGAAAATTCTTTAATATTTGCTCATTCCAAACAAAAACATGTGAAACAGAATTTATTTAGCTATAAATTTACAATGGAAACAACAAAGAAAAACCCAAAAATTTATTTAAGAGTATATTTTTCAAAGGTTATAACACATATAGTGTGTTAGATAAGATATTGTATAAGATAATGATGAAACATTACTAACATAGAAAATTACTAAACTGAAAGATTGAAATTAAAATGTATTGAATTGAATAGGATTGAGTTTATTTCGTCGAAATTATACATTTAAAACAGGGCACAGTAATGATTGCAGCACAAACATAACAACAGTGTAGAAAAGCTCAATACATCATGACATTTGGAGTAATATAATAATTATATAATAGTAATAGAACTTATAATATTTCTATAAGGAATAATGAAGATTTATATTCATAAATATTGATATAAATAAGTTGTTTAAAGCTGCATATTTAACATTTGAGTACAAATTTCAATGCTTGGCAAAGATTCTGAACCCAATTAAAGGAATAATAACTGCCCACATAGGCCTAACACAAGCTCACATGTACTATTATGATGTGTGAATGCAAAAGAGATGCTCTGCATTTTCATAATATGACATTCTACCAGCAGATCTCAATATTATTCACAATGATCCTATTCCTCATGAGTTAATTTTCATCTTATTGAAACCGTGTTACAAATCGATATTTCTCCCATTTAATCTTTCACACTCTGATCATTCTATTGTAGCCATATTTCTATTCAAACAATAACTGTTTGCTTCAAAAGACTTAGTAATTGAGTGAGTTTAATCTATTGTTTTCAATAAAAGTTCTAAACTGCTCCACCAGAATAAACAAGCAGAGGGAAGTGAAATGATAATCGGAAGGGTTGACAAACGCGAGTTGTAACTTCATGGACAGGTTAAACGGGCAGACTGATTTAAATGGAGGGAGATGCTGAACTCATAATAAAGAATACTGCTCCAAAACAACACACAATGTAGTCTCCCACGTTTCAGCATTCAATACAACGGTAAACGCAAAAGTTTCAGAATGAGCGCTTTTTCCAATTGACTTGACTAATTGAGCTTATTTCTGTCCACGGTTAACATAAACTGTCGAATCTCTCGAACGTTTTATCTTACCTTTTGCCAAATTACTCACCTAATAATTAGTTAATTTGAATCTAAATTTTGATAAATTTCCCTTGAAAAACAAACTCCTGATTGAATCATATCGATTCAGTCAATCATATTGAATTTTCAATTCAATTGAAATCAACATTTCATTCAAATTGAATGTTTTAATTAGCTCAAATAAAATATACTATGGAAACCGATCTTCTTCGACATGGATCTTGCTGCTTGATTCGAACCTAAATTTCAATAAAATTATGTTACAAATTCTTGACTTACAACAGTACTCAAGTATTCTTATTATACCAAATTTGATAAGCTAGAATCATCAAGAATACTATAAAAAAATTGTTATCGTCAATACCGTGATATTACTGCTATAATTAATTAAAAGTAACTCTCGTTTTAGATAAAAATTGGTTCAAATGATCAAGAACATCACAAAGAAAGCTCTGGTCTACAATCTAACTCTTACAAATTCAACTATCTTATTAAATTAAACTCTCAAATTCAACTATCTTATATATTGGTTGATATTGAAAAATACAGCTAGATACACTTTTTTTTTTAATTTTGTGGAGTATCAACAGCCACAGCCCTAAACTGTCCTTCTCCCGAATTTTGATGCATTATTTAAATAGTCCAGAAAATAGTTTGTTTCCTCAACTTTATAAAATGTTATCTAATTTTCTGAACAAACACTTGAAACAAGAAACGTAATGTATTAAAGTATTATGATGTGATTTCCCAGTATGTGAACTTACTACGATCAGCTGTTTATAAAACAGATCTTAAAAACAGATCAGATAAAAACATCTGTTTTCTTAAAAACAGATCTTAGAATTATCATAACCAATTTAGAATAAACGAAGTCTCCTGTGATTCTCCAAGTAAAACTAAATTAATCGAAAGTTTTGTAGACAGACTGACTAAAAGGAACAATACCCTCAATTAATGCAACTAATTAGCAAGCATTAAAAAGTTATACATTTCTATCAATATGCAATAATGCAGCAACTATCATTGATTATTGAACGAAGATCATGAGTCTGCAATAACGAAGTTCACCGCTGTTACAAAACGCTCCGTTAACACCTTCCTCACGATCATCACCCCAAAGGACGGTAGAGGCGAAAAAGAAAAAGATGATGAAGAGGACCATGCAGAGTTCTTCTTAATCTGCATCATCCTCTTCACCCGCTTCCTCTTCTCCTTCTTCTTCTTCTCCTTCTTCTTCTCCTTCTTCTTCTCCTTCTTCTTCCTCGTCGACGTCATCTTGTGCATAGCTGATAGACTGGTTGACATGGAAGTAACTCTCCTGGTTGATGGTTGTAGAACTTGGAAATGAGTGAGTCGTCTTGACGAATTGGATGACGTGGATGTGAATTAGTTCAATGGTAATTGGAAGAGATGATGAAAACTATAATCTATCTGAAGCAAGATTACCATAATCATCACCTCTTCCATCAACCAGCTTATTTAAATCTCCATGTGCTGTACTTCATTGAAAAATCTGGAGTGGTACACTCACACAACTTTCCTTGCTCATTGATCTGTTATTACAACATTAAACAATATGCAACTATACACAAATAAAACCTTAAATGGGACCATCATACAACTATAGAGAATACAAACAGTAAGTATACATATACAGTGAGCCATATGAATAGAAACTAAGCAAATGCTCATGAGCATGTTGAGTAGAATATATATACTTCAATACCCAAATTTTCATAAATTAATTGATGTTTTGTTTGAGTTTTAAATGTCTTCCAATCTTTTATATTATTTTTTAAAATTGATCATAAGCAGTGGTATGTTGGTAAGCACTAAATGACAAAAAAGTGTCGTTTTATAACTCAGAAAAATATATGTATAACATATTATGCTATTCAGTTTAATCAATTTATTTTATATTTTCTCTTGTATTTTTCTTTATTAATTTCCATTTAGAAGAATAATTGTATTTAATTGGTTTTTGGTTATCACTTAGTGGATATAATGTTATGGTGATACCTATTATATCATGGTTGAATCTAAAAAAATTTTATAGTTCTCAACTATTGGTTGTGATCGTATCTGGTATAGTTTTCTCTTACTCACACGAATTAGTTGAGCCATTTTACTATGAGCAAAAGGTGAAGCTGCTCCAGACTAGACTCACCTTTTTTAAAGCATTTGCTTCAAAATTTGAGAAAATGCTCTAGTTTATTCATACAATTTTGAGCATAAACTTTTACTTTTGAGCAAAAACTCAAACTATTTTTCTGATGAGCATGAGCAGAAGGTTTTGCTCTCGTTTATTCATAGAAAATTAAGCATATTCTCCATATTTTAAAAGTATAAGCAAATGCTCAACTTTATTCATATGGCCCAATATCTTACAATTATTAATCCACCCGAATTTTTTCATTTATTTATTAACATATTACAGAAAGTAGCATTACACATGTGCAAGCTCTTTTGAGCATTACCGCATATGTGAGTACCGAATACGTAGCATATAAATAATTTCAACACAACCATCAAAGCTCGTTTCTTCATCAACACTATCGTTTATTGTTTTGGAAGGGACGGATTCAAGGATCCAAAGTTTCAAAAACCCCACACGTCAACCAAAGCTTATTGTGTTCCCAAGTAGTTAGTTAGGCATGCCAATACCTATGTCCTTTACAAGGACCAGGAGTTTTTCCCTATATTAACATTCCATTGATCACCTGGTTGCAATCCTTGTCGCAATCCAGTGTGATATGCTTGGCAGTCTCTTCAGACTGATTAGTCCTCATGATCTACATGAGTTCCATTCCTAGCCTTTCCGTAGGTCCTTCCGCTGAGAGAGGGGACGCCAAACTGCCTCTAGGGCGCCCGGCGCCCATCCACCCTCGACTCAGCCTCGACCCACATTTGTGCCTGGAGTTTCACCCATCTCTGGTCTCTTGGGTTTTTCTTTTTGCCACTCTGAAACTCTGCTGGGTCAAAAGCCTCACCTCTCCCAAGAAGTTTTGCCTGAATGGCCGCCCTTCTTTGAGCAGTGGTGAGTTTTGGCCTCTTCACCCACAAACTCATGACCTACGTGCGTTCCACTCCTGGCCTTTTTTTAGGTCCTTCAGCTGAGAGAGGAAAGGCTAAACTGCCTCTAGGGTGCTCGGCGCTCAGCCAGCCTTGACTCAGCTTCTTAACCAACATTCGTGCCTAGAGTTTCACCCATCTCTGGTCTCTTGGGTTTTTCTTTTTGCCCCTCAGAAACTCTGCAGGGTCAAAAGCCTCACCTCTCCCAAGAAGTTTTGCCTGAATGGCCGCTCTTCTTTGAGCAGTGTGAGTTTTGGCCTCTTCACCCTCAAACTCGTGAACTACGTGCGTTCCACTCCTGGCCTTTTTCAGGTCCTTCCGCTGAGAGAGGGAACGCCAAACTGCCTCTAGGGCGCCCGGCTCCCGGCCACCCTCAACTCAGCCTTTTGACCCACATTTGTGCCTGGAGTTTCACCCATCTCTGGTCTCTTGGGTTTTTCTTTTTGCCCCTCCGAAACTCTGCAGGGTCAAAAGCCTCACCTCTCCCAAGAAGTTTTGCCTGAATGGCCGCCCTTCTTTGAGCAGTGGTGAGTTTTGGCCTCTCCACCCACAAACTCGTGACCTAAGTGAGTTCCACTCCTGGCTTCTTTATAGGTCTATGTTTTTTTCTTTTAAAAAAATAATGTAAATCTTGGCACCTCCAGTCATTCCTTCTTTAGAAGGTTTTGGAGAATTTATATTTCTTCTGGTTTTATATTTTTTTTTGTAATTCTCCACTGAAAAGGGGATTGCTTTGTTTATTATTCTTCATTTTTTGTTTGTTATATTTCCTGTAATAAACCAACTTCTTCTGGGGTACCAGGACGAAGGAAAAAAATTATTATTATTATTATTATTATTATTATTATTATTATTATTATTATTATTATTATTATTATTATTATTATTATTATTATTATTATTATTATTATTATATTATTATTATTATTATTATTATTATTATTATTATTATTATTATTATTATTATTATTATTATTATTATTATTATTATTATTATTATTATGTTTAGACTTATTTGAAACTCCCGGTGGTTCGGAACCCACCTAAATCTGTAGGTCCACTCATCTTTCATTATCGTCCATCTCAATACCAACGCACAAGCCTAGAACTCATGTAGGTATTATCCTCAGCAGAAATAATTAAGAGTAATATGTTGAGATTCTAGTCCATACAAAATAACTTCCGACTTGGGGGGATATGCGGAGCAGAGAGAGGTGGGTATACAGCGGCGACGATGTTGCCGTGCTGAAGCGGGCAGCGTTCTGTAGTCTTCATTGAGTGTTCAACTGCTCATGATACGCATGTGCAGTTTCCTCTCAGAAAGCTCTGAGTTGACGGAGTCCAATCGACAAATTGGCAACAGCGCTTCTTTCTATAACTCTCTATTCATCACTGTAATTAGCTGATACTTTTAGAATCTTGAATTATATTTTTAGTTACATTTTTTCATTGGTTCAATTTTTATGTAGTTCAACAGGAGCGTAACAGCGTAAGGGATGCCTACTAATTAATTTGTGAAAGAAAAAATTAATTATAAATAGAGAGGAGAGAATGTAAAAATAGAAAAGTGGAAAATAGTTTTAAAAATTAAGAAAAAATTTTTTTTCCATGTAGATTGGAAGATTGAGACATTTGCAAAATCATATATGTTTATTATGTTTGTTCATTTTATTTTTCTCGATTTTCGAAATTATTGTTCAATTTTCTAGTTTTTATGATTGTTTCAAACTTAATATAAATCTGATCTTGCAAATGTTTTAACCCACCTAGAATAAATTATTTTATTTTAAAACTATTTGTCACTCGTCTATTTTTACTCTTATTTTCAATTTAAAAACAATTGCAATTGATTCAATTTTAAAAAATTAGAATAAAAATTAAATCATATGAGTCATAAAAATAATGCAAGTGATATAATAAATATTACTAAGTAATATTCCCCTTTAAGGATATTTTGTTATATATAGTTTGATTAGTTGTATTTTTGTTCAAAAGTTTTCATTGAGTTGAAAAAAATAATGCAAGTGATATAATAAATATTACTAAGTAATATTCCCCTTTAAGAATATTTCGCTATATATAGTTTGATTAGTTGTATTTTTGTTTAAAAGTTTTCATTGAGTTGATGTTTTGGACACGCGGTGAAGTGTTGCAGTGTCATTTTGTAGTAGAGAGGGGGCGCTTAGTTGTAGAGAGGGGGCGCTTAGTTGTAGAGAAGGGGCGCTTAGTTGTTGAGAGGGGGTGCATAGTTGTAGAGAGGGGTTGTTTTGTTGTAGAGAGGGGGGCGCACAGCGTCTGAAAAGTTTGCCACATGTTTACGCGCAAGATCGTAAAGCATGATGACGTGTTGTTGATAACGCGAAATGAAGTTTGCCGGAGCATGCGCAAGATAGTGTTATCGGTCACGAGTTCATATGATACGCAATGGCTCTGGATCTGATACGCAATGCTTTGCGATCTGATACAAAATGCTTTGCGATCTGATACGCAACGGTGTTGGTCTGTCGAGAGACATTTTGCCCTGTATTATCGATCTGAAACGCATACTACCGAAAGCCGCCATATTGCGCTGTGCCAAAGCTTCACTCCGAAGCTATCCTAGGCCATAACAGGGAATAGCGAGGAACATGATTTGTTTCAATTTACCCTTTTTGCAATGCTGGAGGTATTGTTGCAGGTCCAGCCTCACCCATTCAATTAAAACGCATGTAATGATGAATCGCCGTATCTCCCAAGCAACGTCGGAAAAACCGATCAATACCAGGCAACAGAGCGAGTGTGCGCAAAAGCAGTCACAGTCACAACCTCATAACATGTGCTCTCCATCTACAGTCCGCATGGTCAGTGGGGGTTCTAATTCATGGTTAGGTTATATTGAAGAGGTTATATCGTGAAAATTATATTGAATGATTGGGGGATGTATTGAAGAGGGGTTATTTGTTGAGGGAGTGATGATCGGAGAAGTAATGAAGAGGTTATGTTGCATAACGGTGGTGGGGGATGCATTGAAGGAATTCAGTCTGCGTGGTCATTGGAGGTTGCGTTGCAGATGGAGGGGGAAGTTGAAGAGTTACATGGAGGGAGATGTAAAGAGGAGGTATGATAGAGGGGGTTGTATTGTTAGGAGGTATGATAGGGGAGATGAAAAGAGAAGGTATGATGGGGGGAGTTGTAAAGAAGAGGTATGATGAGGAGGTATGATGGAGGGTGATGTAGTGAGGGGGTATGATGGAGAGGGATGAGTGGAGGAGGTATGATGGTAGGAGATGTAGTGAGGAGGTATCATGGAGGGTGATACAAGGAGGAGGTATGATGAAGGGGTTGCAATGATGGGGGAATTGTTGAGGGGGTCAGTGACAGGATCGCCAACTTTTCCGCGGGAAAATTCAAATCGACGCTGAAGCCTTTCCTTATCAAGTTCAAATCTTGAAAGAAGATGAAAAATATAAGGAGTAATTATGAACAATTGAACTTAATCTATTTATATTAATGATGAAAAAATGATGTTAACAACAACAATAATCATAATAATAATGATAATAATAATAAGAAGAAAAGAAGTAAAAAAAAGGAATAATAATAATAAATTCATATAAAGATATTTATTATTACTATAATTTCCATTATAACTAGAAACTGAATTACAGTTAATAATTTCGATTATCAAGAATGTTAATATTTTACATTATTTCTTCAAAACTTTCCCTGAAAAAATATATTTATATTCCTATTGATAGAATTATAAATTAATTAATGATACGCTAGACAATTTATTTTTATATTCATATTATTTCTCTAATACTAATTTAAAAAATGGTATTTGGAAATTAACCACTCATCATTATAATTATTGAATACTACTAAACACTTGATGATTATTATCAAATTAAAATTTTAATACATTTGATAAAGAGATAATTTCATAGTACCCTTTTTTCTTCAAAACTTTTTTACATAGAATAAAACAATTCAATATTATGAAATTATTTCCTGAATAATTAACAATTAGAGTAACCCTATTGAAATACTTTATTAGAAAATATGTCTACAGTATAATATACTATTTAGGAATATGATTTTATATAATTTATTCATAAAAAAATATTTATTGGATATTATTGTTAAGAATAAATTTTAACTCAGTATCAATGAAAACTTACTATACATAAGATACCTTAGTAGTAATAATCAATCAGCAGCTTTACAGTCGCGAGTGGACCTTGACCTTCTCATCAAATCTCCTCCAGTCATCCCTTCGATCGTCCCATCCAGTTCCTCACCCTGACTCTGGAGTGTCGCAATGTTTAATGTGCCATCACCGACTTCGATGCATTAAATTAATTGAGAAGATTCGATTAGGAAATATAATCAGTTTAGCGGGCGCGCGGGTATTTCAACACTCTGATTCAGTTATAGTGGCTAGCGTCTAATGCTCCCAGCATAACCGCTTGAGAGTTATCACCTCTTCAGCTCTTTACTCTCAATTAGGCTATTTCCTTTACAAACACTACTTATTGTTGGTTTGAAAGATACCTAGAACTATAGATAATTTGCTAATCCCTTTGTAAGGGTGACCACTTCAAGAGACGAACTCCTCTGAACACAATTTATAAGTTCGGAACCCACCTAGAGCTGTAGGTCCACTCATCCCTCATCATCATGATCATCCGAATCAACACCCACGCACAATGTCTGACCATGGAGATGTCAATTGGAGTAGAAGTAAATTCGTATGGCTTTTGTTGGTGGGGAGTCCCTTGCGGGAAGGTCCCACCGCCTGAATAATTTAACCGTCGTCAATGGGCCTTACGACTGTCAAACTTCAGCCGGGACTGACAGTTTAACGGGCCCATCCGATAACACGGGAGTGATCTGGTTAAAAAACTTTTGGTATTGAGAGGGT